>NC_056728.1:115195774-115425774 GCF_019279795.1 Protopterus annectens | reverse complement strand
AGTGTCACCAAATAGATGTAAGTCCTCTCAAAGTTTAAAATATTCTCTAAAGGACTAGCCCCAATGAAATGTATAAATATATTTAATAATAAATAATAAAATAACACAAAAATACTAAATATCTATTTGCAATAAACACCAGAGTTTTAATCACAGGAAATATTAAAATAACAGATGAATACATTCACACAGATACAGAAAAACAGTACTCAACTAATTTGACTATATTTTCCTGACTGATCTAGGGAATAAAATGACATCATACTAAGGGTGGGAGGTTGGCATAATGGTTAAGGTGTTTACCTTACAGACACAAGGTGCAGGGTTTGATTCTCACATGGGGAAATTGGCTAGGCGTAAAATGGCCCACAAGGGAACTTAGCCTAGTACTAATCTATGAATCATATATATCTGGCCATCTGACTTTTGGTTTCCATGCTACCCCCTTAGCTAGAAGCTGCCAGGGTTTAGCACATATGTGTCAATAATGCACACACATAGAGCTTGCTGACATCTGTTGCAACTTCTGGAAATTATAAAACAATTTCAAACCTCCACCCTTACAGAGTAGCAATTAGTTCATGCCAAAGACAATACAGAAAGCTTCCTAGTACAGACTTTTTGTCTTTGGCTGCATTGAGAACTGTAAGATACAATCTTTATGGCCTAAGCCAGGTAATTTAAGTTCAAAATATTTTCAGAATTAGGTGGATTGAGATTAATCTCTTCTCTTTTGATATAATCTGTTAAAACATGTACATTTAAACAGTTACGGTAATGCACATATATTTTTTTTTCTGTCCAGCAGGGCACACTGTTAGTACATTTTTAACACAAGCAGCTTTACAAATACATTTTTCAACACAAGCACCTGTACAAATCAGTTTCATATACAAATGTCATATAATGCTTAACAAAATTCCAGCTAGCTGTGCTGGCATATGTTACACATCCACTGCCCTACTTCTCCTGGCTTAGTTGGCAGTACTTCACATTGTCACACATGCCTCAGTGACTGCACAGATGTTAGCATCCTCTAGAGTGAGTAGAGTTTGTAAAGATTGGAGTTTTTTGTTTACACTCCTAGCATTACACAATAACACCTTTTAGATTTTCTTGGTTTTGATTTGCTATATTTCCAAATACTGCTTTTCCAGCTGTAAAAGTTTCTACATTTTTTCCTAGTCCTCTGCTCAAACATTTTCTTTGTACTGATGACATTATGAACACCTGATGCCTTGCAGAAACTTCTCTGCATTTTTTTACTGTGTTCTCTGAAAATTCAGTCATTATGGTCTTTCTTGTGGCATTTCTTGGAGTATTTTATTTTCCTGGAACCAACAATTCCTGGTCTCAGGCAAAGTTTTACAGAATTAAGACATGCTGAGTCTTGTCTAGGCTTTCCAGTCAACTTGCTAACACCATACTCTGTGTCCTCCTTCTTAGTGCTATGTTTATGAGCTTTTATTCCCATGGCAAATGTTCAAGGCTTTGTTTAACGCCAGTTTAGCTTTAGATAATAATCTGATTTATATATTTATCATATATCTTACACACAGATCTATCTCTTAATATTTTAATCAAATCCCTTCCAAACTTAGATTTTTTTCAGACTCTACAACTCTGCTACATAGCCAAATATACCTCCTTCACTTCTGATTTATTTAATGAGATCTGTGTTTTGTAAATACTGATGGGTTTAGACTTATTGATTTTACAGTCTTTTTGATATCTTTAGATAATTTCCTCTTAGATTTCTATGGTGAGACTAAATTGTAAAACAATTCATATGTTTTGATGTAACAGAGCATTGAATAGTATGGAAACATTTTGGATTCCATCAGTTTTATTAACTTCACACTAAAATTTCACAGTTTTGACATGGAGATAATCACTCTTCTACCTCCTTTTTAGAACTACTGATATATGACGCATGGCTTGGATTTTGAATAACATTGTTTTATAAAGCCTGCAACTTTTGCTGTTTATTTCTTCTGTGTATAACTCTGTATATAACTAAAATTTTGAAAAGATAACAAAAAGAAAAAAAAAAAAAGACAGTGGGCCAGATTTATTAACATGTACAGTAAGTGAACACAATCTGTATTCATAACACCCCTGCCACATTTTTTGTGTTTTCTAGTCACTCAGAAAGATTACACTAAGTGTACAACCTTTATGAATCCCCCCTCAATATTTATGGCTGCAAGATCATCAGTAGGAAAAGTAAAATTAAAAGGAAGAAGGCGTGAATTATACTTTTGTTGTCTGTTCACTCAGAACTGTTTACATTTTGTGTAGGTCTTAGTGAATTACAGGGAGTATTTTTAATGAACTGCTATAATAAAAATCATTAAAACAACACTTTCTCAGCCTTCTTACAATAAAGACACATTGATTATCTTATCAAAACTTAATCTCTCTGTAGTGGTAGACAACTGTCAATGTCAACCCACCCCACCCACCCTTCTAAAGATTCTAATTACATAATATCATCATCTTTGTGGATAGGAAACATTCTAGACAACCTAATTGAAGAAGGATATGTTTTGTATTAAAAACAACTTGATTTGGATGGATTTGGTCTTGTTCATGCCAGATTTGACAAACTAAAACTCAGTCAGTGAGATCAATTTTTCTAATCAAGTGGGCCTATTAATTTGTAATTCCAAATATATACTAGTTTGAGTATACTGTACCATTGCTGTCTAGAATTTTCTTATATAAATTAAAAAGTGTTTTCTCTGACAAAATTTATTATGCCTTCATGATTATAATTTTTCATATTTATGATGCATTGACTCCATTTGTAATCAGCTGCTTTCATTTAATGCTGATCTCCTCTTTCTATTCTTGACCGAAAAATTCTCCTTCAGTTCAGCATTTAATTTTTTGAGGTTCACACAACTATTATAATTCAAAAATTCACTCCACTGACCTAGTACGCCTGAAACTAACAATAATGTGTGCTCATAGAATTGATATGTGCAGGGAATTAATAAAAATAAAATTTCAAACTATGTTTCAGTAAGTAGATTAAACTGGAATTAATACTTTCTTTTTCTTCATAGTATCATTTAAGGTGAGAGATATATTTTCACAGCAAGACAATTAACTAATCTCCTTCTACTTCTAATATAATGGGCACCAAGCGATATTTATAATAATTTGTACTTGGATATAAGCAGATAGACCTAGGAAGTTAACTCTTTTTTTTCTTTTCTTTTGATCATTACATAACATATTAATTGAACTTCTTAGTGTACTCTCTCTCCATATGTCATCCACTGTCTATCTGGAGTCAAAAGTAAGCACTGATGAAAATGTCAACTTTTTATACTTTAAATTACTTTAGTGCATATAATTTTGTTGCTCAGGTGTCTTAGTACATTTATAATAGAGCTACTCCAACAATTTAAAATATGACACTAATGGAACTGACATTTGGGTTTGATAATCACAAGTCACCCATAATAGGAATAATATTTATATCTTGTTCTAAATAATTTGTACTAATTACATTTTTAACAACCTGAAAAACTTATACACATTCCAGTGCATACTAACATTATCTTTATAATTTTTAATGATATCTGCATTTTTTCAACACATTGTAAATCCTCGCATTATTACATCATAGTTTTCACAAGCTTTATGCCAGGCATTAAACATATGTCATTAACAACATTTGTATTGGATCATTTAATAGTTTTCCTCATTATGCCTCCTTTTAACTTCTGTTGCACCCTTTGCAAACCCTTTATGCCCTTGCTGCAGCACTCCCTCTCTCTTTATTTTTTTCCCCTCAAAGAATCACTAAAATCAGTTCCTAATATATATTCAACATGCATCATAACAGACACTTTTTCCATAAGAAAAATCTATATTTATTACATATATTAGTATATTTCTCAAAACATTAGTGGAATCATCTGTTTATGATGGTCAAAATTGTTGACAGTTAAATGTATTATTTAAGGACATGCATATAAAATTGACTATTCTGATGAAGTTCTGGTTTTATTCAGGAATAAAAGTATTTAAGTTTTGCAATAAACAGTTTTGAGTGTTGTGCTTTCTGAGTCAGTATTTACTTGGTTTTAGATTTGTCTTTTTTATATTGTACCTGTTTGTGAATAAATTCCAAAATTGACAAAATATTTTTATTTATTATAAATGTGCATAAGATAATAAACCTACAATTTAAAAATAGCAAGAGTACAGTGGATATAAAAAGTCTATAAAGCTCTGTTAAAATGTCAGGTTTTTGTGATATAAAAAATGAGACCACAATAAATCATTTAAAAACTTTTCCCACCTTTAATGTGACCTATAACCTGTACAATTCAATTGAAAACTAAGCAAATCTATTAGGAGAAAAAATATAAAAAATAAAAAACGTACAATAAGCTAGCTCCATAAGTGTGCACACCCTTAAGCTAATACTTTGTTGAAAGATCTTTTGCTTTAATTACAGCATTCAGTCTTCTTGGGTACACACTTGCCATCTTTAAAGAGACTCTGATTAACCCCAAATAAAGTTCAGTTGTCCTAGCAGGATTTTCCTGACACTTAGTTGCCTGCTACAGCAAAAGCCAAGGTTCACAGACACAGTTACAAAGCATAAAAGGGATCTCATTATTGAAAGGTATCAGTCAGGAGAAGGATACAAAAAATTTAAACAGCATTGGATATACCTTGGAACATAGTGAAGACAGTCATCAAAAAGTGGAGAAAATATGGGACAACAGTGACGTTGCAAAGAACTGGATGTCCCTCCAAAATTGATGAAAGACAAGACAAAAATTGGTCAGGGAGGCTGCCAAGAGACATACAGCAACACTGAAGGAGCTGCAGGAATTTCTGGCAAATACTGGTTGTGTGCTACATGTGACAACAATCTCCTGTGTTTTCCATATGTCTGTCCTATGGGGTAGGGTTGCAAGACAGAAGCCTTTTCTTACACAGAAAACATCCAGGCCCAGCTAAAATTTGCAAAACAATCCATCAAGTCTCCCAAATGCATGTGGGAAAATGTGTTATGGTCTGATGAGACCAAGGCTGAACTTTGTGGCCACAATTCCAAAAGGTACGTTTGGCGCAAAAACAACACTTCGCATCACCAAAAGAACACCATCCCCATGGTGAAGCATCATGCTTTGGAGTTGCTTTTCTTCAGCTGGAACTGGGGCTTTAGTCAAGGTGGAGGGAATTATGAACAGTTCCAAATACCAGTCACTTTTGGCCCAAAACATTCAAGCGTCTGCTAGCAAGCTGAAGATGAAGAGGGATTTCACCTTTCAACCCAACAATGACCCTAAGCATATATCCAAATCAGCAAAAGAATGGCTTCACTAGAAGAAAATTAAAGTTTTGAAATGGCACAGACAGAGCTCAGACCTAAATCAAATAGAAAATCTGTGGGGTGACCTGAAGAAGGCTTTGTACAAGAGATGTCCTCGCAATTTGACAGATTTGGAGCACTTTTGCAAGGAAGAGTGGGCAAATATTGCCAAGTCAAGATGTGCCATGCTGATAGACTCCTACCCAAGAAGACTGAATGATGTAATTAAATAAAAAGGTGCTTCAACAAAGTATTAGTTTAAAGGTGTGCACCGTTATGCAACCAGCTTATTGTACATTATTTATTTTTTATATTTTTCCCTTAACAGGTTTGTTTGTTTTTCAATTGAAAAAAAAAAATTGTCATACAGCCAATAGTTGCAATTTCTGGGCCAGGTACCACTCCTCTTGTGGTAGATAGGGTACCTGATGCTTACCACTCCCACTGATAAGCTAGAAGGCTTCCCTCCAACACAGAAAGGCTTGGGGGGGGGGGGGGCTTAGAAGCTTACAAAGAGTCATGGATACAGCAAATCTGTAGATGGACTAAACTAGTAACAGGAAAGGCAGGAAGCAAGTGCAAACACAGGCTTTTAAATCAGAAGGTTGAAAGAGATGGAAAAGCTTCCCAAACGGTCAATAAACTATAATTTCTGGGCCAGAAACCACTCCTCCTGTGTTAGATAGGTTACCTAGTGCTTACCACTCCCACTGATAAGCTAGAAGGCTTCTCTCCAACACAGAAGGGCTTGGGGGGCTCATAAGCTTACCAACAGTCCTGGATACAGCAAATCTGTACCTGGATTACACTAGTTATAGGAAAGGCAGGGACCAAACGCAAAATGGGCTTTTAACCAGAAAGTAGAAAGAGATGGAAAAACTGCCCAAATGGCTAATGAACTACAATTTCAGGGCCAAAACCCACTCTTCCCATGGTAGATAGGCTACCTAGTGCTTACCACTCCCACTGATAAGCTAGAAGGCTTCCCTCCAACACAGAAAGGCTTGGGGGGGCTCAGAAGTTTACCAACAGTCCTGGATACAGCAAGTCTGTATCTGGACTTGACTAGTTACAGGAAAGGCAGGAAACAAGCTTAGATTTTTTTTGTTACAGAAAAGCAGCTAAAACAGCAGTAA
Organism: Protopterus annectens; assembly: GCF_019279795.1. Taxonomy (NCBI): domain Eukaryota; kingdom Metazoa; phylum Chordata; order Ceratodontiformes; family Protopteridae; genus Protopterus; species Protopterus annectens. The sequence continues at coordinate 115,419,294 of NC_056728.1, read as the reverse complement.
ATACAATTCAAATTGTAGTGCAGGCCAGCACACCCGAGCGTGTAGCAACACTACAGCAAATACAGTTCAGATAAATGTAATTAAATTACCAAATTACTAAAAAACAAGTGCAGAAGGCAGTAAATTAGAAGGCTACTAACAAGCAGTAATAAGTGCAGAGTAAGAGCGACTGAACAGATAGCACGCAGAAGAGCAACTAAGACCGTTACACTAAGAGCAGATGAATAAGATATATATATATTTTTTTGCACTTGTGCCTGTTTCCCGCCTTCCTATTACTAGCCTAGTCCGGTTACAGAGATGGTCTATCCAGGATTGTTAGTAAGCTTCTGAGCCCCCAAGCCTTTCTGTGTGTTGGAGAAAAACCTTCTAGCTTATCAGTGGTAGAGTGGTAAGTACTAGGTAGCCTATCCTCCATGGGAAGAGTGAGTTTTGGCTCAGAAATTGTAGTTTATATGGCCGTTTGGGCAGTTTTCCATCTCTTTCAACTTGTTGGCTTAAAAGCCTACGTTTGTACTTGTTCCCCACCTTTCCTGTAACTAGTCTAGTCCAGGTACAGATTTGCTGTATTCCAGGACTCTTTGTAAGCTTCTGAGCCCCCCAAGTCTTTCTGTGTTGGAGGGAAGCCTTCTAGCTTATCAGTGGGAGTGGTAAGCATTAGGTAGACTATCTACCATAAGAGGAGTGGTTCCTGGCCCAGAAATTGTAGCTATTGGCCCATTGGACAATTTGTTTTTCATCACTTTCAATGTTCTGGTTTAAAAGTCACACTTGTGCTTGTTTCCCACCTTTCCTGTAACTAGCCTAGTCCAGATACAGAGTTGCTGTATCCAGGACTGTTGGTAAGCTTCTGAGCCCCACAAGCCTTTCTGTGTTGGAGGAAAGCCTTCTATCTTATCAGTGGGAGTGGTAAGCACTAGGTAGCCTGTCTACCTTGAGAGGAGAGGTTCTTGGCCCAGAAATTGTAGTTTATTGACCATTTGGACAGTTTGTCAGTCTCTTTCAACTTTAAAAGACCACATCTGCACTTGTTTCCCATCTTTCCTGTAACTAACCTACTGGGTAGCACTAGAAAGCCTTAAACTGATCAAGCCTTCTAGCTTAGGAGAGAGACTTTGGAGTGATTAAGTATCAGTTTTCTGTACTTTCTTGCTGTACTTAACTGTTTTCTGCCTAAACACAGATTTTCCAGCATTTATTGCAATTTAAAAGCTTGTTTTTTTTCACATATTGTACTTATTTGACTGCCTGCACTTTTGAAAAGTTGTTTTTTGTTTAAATAATTTGTTTAACTGTTGTAGGCTATACACTATAGTGTGATAGCCTTTTCTGATCATTTGTAGTCATTTAAAGCTGTTTTGAGTGTATTTTTTTACTGTTTTTGCCTTATCTTTTCAAAAAAACAAAAACAAAAAAAAAATTCCTTGTTTCCCACCTTTCTAAGCTAGTATAGTCCAGTTTTCAGGCTAGTGTTGAATTCAGGGCTGTGATACTAGTTTCTGAGTTGCCCATACCTTACTTGGATAGAAGGAAGTTTCTCTGTTCACCTGTGAGAGAGGGGAGCTTTGAGCAACCTATCTGTCCCTGCAGGAGTGGTTCCAGCCCAAAAGTTAGTAGTTTATTGGCCATGTTGGGCTAATTTCTATCTCTTTCATTTTCCTACTATAAAAACCACGTTTGCACGGTTTTGAGCACCGGGCAGTGCCGGTTAGCTACGGTTAAATTATTCCTGGCTCCATTAAGTCTCCTCTTCAGTTTTTCCCTTGAAACTAGTCTAACTCTCAACCTAAGCACTCAAAAAGCATCTTACAGCCCAGCATTTGCTCAGACCTAATAGCAAGCACTAATATACCCTGACACTGACTGCCCAGCAGGGCAAGGCTCTTTATTCACCCCTCACCAACCAAGCGACTAAGCAGCTCACCCTACTATTCAGGCATGACCAAAGGGCAACTTCAGGTGTACTCTCCAATCCAGCTGGTGAATCTGGGTATCTTGAGGCAATGTTACAACTGCCTCATGTACACAGACAACCCTCTCCTCCTACCAAAAAACACTAACATATGCGAGAGATGCAATTATACAGCCAAACTGGAAGCTAAGTTGTCTCCACCCAAGACTGAAACAGACAGTCAAGAGGAGGAGGTTAACACTTGCACCACGACTCCAGCCACACATAGACCTACTAAAACAGCACTGGTAAAAAATACACATAAATACACAAAATCATACTCGGAGGCTCTAAAGAAAAACCTGCAAAAGCATCAGAGACCTTCAAAGCAGACACCCAAACAACCTGCACTTCCTGTCACAAACCAGACAACACATAAAACACAAAATCAGTGTGCCACACAATCACAGCCCTTAAGGTGAAATAACATACCTAACACACTAATAATAGGTGACTCTATAGTGAGGCACAATGACGTCCCACTCACTAGGCTGGACAAGCAGAAGGTTACTGTTAGCTACCTGTCGGGAGTCAGAATCTGCCACATAACACAAGCACTCAGGTCACTCCAGAACAAGTACAAATATGACTCTGTCATTGTTCATGTTGGTGTGAATGACCTGAGATGTACCTCCCTGGACTACATGAAAAGAGACATGGAAGAGCTCTCTGATCATGTATCCCAGGCTGGTATGACCCTGACCCTGAGTAGCATCCTGCCCCCACCAAGAATGATACCTCAGTATAAAGAAAAAATGATCAATTTCAACAATTGGCTAAGCTTCTGGTGTCATTCAAAGGGGATCCAGTGTCTGTCAGCTTGGGACGACATGCTCGACAAGCCACGTTGCTTCACAAGAGATGGCTTGCACCTATCACCCCTAGGCTTTCAAATACTGGCCAAGGCTCTTGCTGGCCCATAGTGCCTTTTTTAGGCAAGGCTCAAAAGTCAAACCCACCTCCGTAAACAGCACAATTAACAAAAAACTGAGGGTTGTGCTACTCAACGCCAGGAGTTTAAATCTTAAAATGCACGCGCTCGAAGCACTCCTCAGTATGGAGAACGCTGACATCTGTGCAGTAACTGAAACGTGGTTCAAGGCTCCAGAGAGTACCCCAGCACTACCAGGCTACAACTCATACCACACGTTTCGGCCACAGAACACGGACCGAAACACAAAAGGAGGGGGTGTATCCATATTCATCAAGGATACCTACACCTCCAGGTTAGTGGCGCAGCATGATACCTCTGAGATCATCCATGTGCAACTAGCATCAGGCAAATCTGCATTGCTAATTGTGGCCTGCTACAGATCACCATCCATGACCGAGGACCACCACTCCACCTTTCTGGAGACACTGGAAAACATGAAGGTCCTACCAAACACCCTGATATTGGGCGATTTCAATTACCCTACCATTCACTGGGAAAACTACTCGAGTACATATTCCCAGGCCCAGCACTTCCTGGAATTCATCAACTCAAACACCCTGGATCAGCTGGTAAACTCCCCTACCAAAGGTGAAAACATGTTGGACCTGGTCATCACCAACATGGGCGACAGGTGTTCCACACCGGAGATCAACCCGTCACTGGTTAGATCAGATCATAAACTAATCACTCTGGATGTCCACACCCCACCACCACCCACAACTAAGGAAACCACAGTAAAAAAAACTTTTCTAAAGCAAGTTTCACCTTACTTAAGACAGAGGTGGCAGGTTTCACAGCCCCCATGCTAAAGGATAACGCTGCCCAAGATGCAGAAACCTTTACAAATGCACGCTATGAGCACCTACAAGGATGCATGGATTATGCCATCCCTAGCAAAACCAAGACTCACTCCTTTAAGAGAAAAAAACCAGTTTGGTGGACCCCTGCAATAAACAGGCTATACAATAGAAGGAGGAAACTAGTTCAGAAAAAAAGCAAATCCCAAGAAGGAAAGACATCCCTGATCAGTATCAGTAAGAAACTGAGGTCCCTTATGAAACCATCCAAGGCTAACTTTGAAAGAAAGATAGCCAAGGATTCAAAAGATAACCACAAAGCCTTCTTTAGCTATGTTAAGAATCTAAGTGGCAACTCGCAGATATGCACTGAACTAGTGCAAAATAGCACAGAATATACTGAACCTACTGATATTACCAACATTCTGGCAGATAGACTCAGTGCAAACTTCACCCCCCCCCCCTCACCTCCAAAAGAGCCCACAACACTACCGGAAAAGTGTAGTGTCCCAAAAATCACAGATGCACAGGTGAAAACAGCCCTTTCAAAAGCCAAAAACACAGTGTCAATGGGACCAGATGGTGTCCCAGGCTGCGTCTTGCATGAACTACAGAACAAACTAACCCCCCACCTAAGCACGCTGTTCAACCTCAGCCTCTCCACAGGCTACGTGCCCATAGAATGGCACACAGTAACGGTTATTCCTCTCCACAAAGGAGGGGCCACAACTGACCATGGTAACTATTGCCCCATAAACCTGACTAGCCTGGTCTGCAAGGCTATGGAACGCATCATCATGGGACTTATTAACAAAGACATTGGGAACCTCCAAACAGTTGATCCGACCCAGTTCGGCTTTGTTAAGGGCAGATCATGCCTATTAAACCTGGTTGACTTCTTCAAGACAGTCACCAAGGCCATAGATGAGGGAAAGGTGGTTCACACAGCCTACCTTGACCTCGCCAAGGCTTTCAACACCATTCCCCACTCGGGTATTACAGAAAAACTCACCAGCCTGAACATAAACCCCTATGTCACGAGATGGGTTGCCAACTGGCTTACAGACAGAACTCACATGGTAAGAATAGCGGGCTCCAGGTCCGACTCTAAACCAGTCACAAGTGGTGTCCCGCAAGGCTCGGTCCTGGGTCCCCTACTGTTTGGCATATACTTCTCAGAAGTACAGGCAAACACAGGAGGACTATGGCTAACCAAGTTTACCGATGACTGTAAACAGGGAGCCATAATCGACTCTCCGGCTGACACGGACATCCTCCAAAAGGGCCTTACTGAGATGGACACCTGGTGTCAAAGTCATGGCCTCAAGCTAAATGCCAAAAAATGCATAGTCATCCCGTATGGGAAAAACAAAACACCCACGAATTACCACATAGGTGGCAGCCCCCTTAATACAGAAGCGGTAAAAAGAGATCTGAGGACCCAGGTAGATAGTAATCTCTCCTTTGACAATCATATTGCCAAAGTAGTTAGGAAATCATTCTATGTGGCCCACCTAATTACTAAAGGGTTCACATCTAGAAATAAAGAGGTTATAGTGCCCCTCTACTCATCACTCATTAGACCCATCATAGAGTACAATGCCCCATTTTGCTGTTTGTGGCCATTTGGGATGTACCTTACAAGAACAGCTGGAAAGACCACAAAAGTACCTCACCAAGAGGATTACTGGTCTCAAACATATGTCCTATGCAGCCCGACTGAAACAACTCTGGCTGTACTCAGTGGCATATCGCTTACTCAGAGGTGATCTCTGCCTGACTTACAAAGCCATGTCCAACTCAGAATTGATGGACATGCTCCACCTAAAGAAATCCAAGTCACTGTGAGCTAAACCTTGCCACAACATGTTGATAGACAGCATGCTTTCCTTCTAGGTTTTGACCATTGCAAAAGATGTTGAACAGACCATTCCAGATCCACTTTGGTACCCTGGTGGTCACTATTTCCTCTTTGCAGTGATAGCCATTTGTGTTACCCACCTTTTTATAGGCATTTTTGTTCATTTTTAACTCTTTATTCTACCAAACAATTTAGAACACGTGCCTGTTTTAGACAAAGTTACACAAAAGAGGCGCAGCAGTGGTCAATACTATTCACTATTGCGTTGTTTAAAATTAGTTTTTTTTTCCATTGCAGAAGATAATAGAACGTTCTCTACTCCCATGCATTACATAGGTAAGCTTCCCACATTTATGCCTAAGCTGTATTCAATTGATATTGATTAGTTATGTTCTTTTTATTATTTTCCCCTCTTTCCCTTTCATTACTTTTTCTTTCATTGCAACTGTTTGTTCTGCTCTTTGAATCAATAAACAGGAACTTGCAAGAAGTCGCCACAGACTGGCTTACTGCAGTGAGTAACAAATTCATGTTTCCTTTTTCCCTCCCCCTCTCACTCCCTTTTGTAATGCTGCCATCAGCAGTTTCTGGCTGCCTTGTTTTGTCTTGACTTGTCAGCGTGCTACAATTTTGCATTTAAATGGATCTGTAAGTAATGCAATCCATAACAGGGTGCCACAGACCTTAGTGTCAGCTTCTGACATTCTATATGGGCTGAGACAATGAAAAAGCCTGCAATCAGGAGTAAATTCAACACTGCTTACTTATAAAACCTACTTCCTTCTGGCAGTGGCTACATTCACATTGCTTTACCTGATTTACAATAGTCAGAAAAAATGTTCATGTGGTAGAAGTCACTTTGTGCTTCCATAAATGCTGTAGCTATAATGTGGTCAGGCATATGCCACACATGCCATTGCATGCAGTTTTGATTGACACATGCTATCACTTGAATAACAGGAAACAAACAAAAAGAAAAAAAATATCAGAATGACTGGTTGCCTATTTTGTCCTTCATCCTGTCACTACTATATTTGGAAGCAATGAAAAGCTATGCTGCCTAGAACGTGAGAAAAGCTAACCTAGAAGTCTCTGTGCAAATTGATATATCATTTCAAAAATATTGGATATGTCTAAGATACAGTTGACACTGAAAATGTCATTGCATAAGAAAACCTTCAAACTTTTTTTGAATACAATTTTATTTCCCATTTCCCATTTTGCTGTTCTTACAGTAAAAAGAATACCACCCAGAATGGAATGCTGGACGTCTTAGGTTCAAGTCTCAAGTGAGAGCTAATACATTCCTTTTATGTTTATGAGATTTAATACCAAAAAGCAGTGATTCTGAAAAAAAGAGGGGGGGGTCTATGAAAGGTGTTTGATGCAAAGATGATGATAGAGACACTACTCTTTTGAGCTTTGAAGGCTGATAAAGGGAAACAGAGTTGTGTAACAATCAAACATCCATCAGATCTTTTAAGATACTGGAAAACTGAAAAAGCAGACCATAAGGATTTTTTTCTCTTTGAAGGATACTATAGGATTCTGGCTCTATCAAACACAACAGACTGTGTTGTGTTTACTGTTAACCCTAGGATGACAACCATTTACACTAGTGTGACATGGACAGTGAAACCCACAGAATCAGTAAATGAGCATGACCTGAAGTTAATAAACTGAGGATTATTGGTATTTAGGAGAGAAGATATGATTGAATATAAACCCAGAAATTAACAGATATTTCAGGCTGAAGTCATTAGGACATAAAACTAATCAACAGACGAGTGGTTATAGATTGCACTAAAATGTTTAGCAATCATATAGAGATCATGTTTTAATTTCTCACTTGGGGTGGCCATGGTGGTGCAGCGGTTAGCGTTGTCACCTCACAGCAAGAGGTTCTCCAGTTCGATTCTCAGCTAGGGTGCCTTCTTTCTGTGTGGAGTCTGCATGTCCTCCCTGTGGTCATGTGGGTTTCCTCCAGGTGCTCCGGTTTCCTCCCAAAGCATGCAGTAGGTGGATTGGACACTCTAAATTGGCCCTAGGTGTGCGCGTGTATGCCTTCTGTGGAAGGTTGGGTGCCGGGCTGGCAACTCGACACTGTAAAACTCCACTGCCAATCATGAGTGGACAGATGATCCGCTGTGGTGACCCCTAACCGGGAAAAGCTGGAAGAAGAAGTTTTAATTTCTCACTTAGGGTTAGTTTTGTAGTTTAATTGGCTTTGACCACATGCAATGTGGTGGTGTACTTCATGTTGTGAAAATGTTATGGGCTCAGGAAAGGATCACCACTCTCCCTGCAGACGTTTTTCTCCCTTACATTGTTATATACTAACAGTACGGCTTGGTGGGAGAAGGCAGTACATTTTGAACAAACTATATCCTGTTGATTTGAGTTTGGTTCTCACCCTCTTCACATGTGTACTGTATTTTTTATAAACAAATCAACTTACTCAGGCAGTCTTCTTGGGTAACACCTGAAAAAGTTCTGTTGTTCTTACTGACCAACAAAATAATTACTAAAATGACATTTTCACTCTCCGTGACTATAATCAGTTGTGATATGCCTTATTTAACTTTGGGACGTTACAGCATATTCAGGCAGCCTACTACTATTAGAATGAATTCATAAACAAACTCTTAACCAGCAGGGGTTGTGTATTAATGTTTGCTTTTTCACAGTGAGTGTGGAGGTGTGGAAACATTCTGTATGGCAAGATCACATGTTTAAACAAGAAAAAGACATGAGAAAATGTAAACACTTGCTGCTAATAATTTTCAAAGCTCATAATTTATATCACAACTCAGGAATGTTTTAGTAGAAAAGGGCTATTTCTTTTTAACATATATTTTTGAGTAGTTTAGTTGATGCTGGAGGAATTTTCTTTTAGTGTGTTAAGAACGGGTATTTAAAACCTAGCTGACAGCATGTTTACTAGACACAGAAAGGTTCCTGACTGTTTAGAAGTTCTCATAACAATGAGTTTTAAAAACTAAAAATAAACTGCAAATCATATCAGTTTCAGAATTTATTAGTTCCCTTACTTGCATTGAGTTAAAACGCAGCAAAGGTGCAAACAAATGAAAAGAACAGGTCAAACCATCCACCTGACAAAAACGTTTTTAAACAAAGTGTGGTCTGCAGAGGGACTCCCCTCTTGCATCCTTCATGTAAGGGCAGGCCCACCCAAATCCTGAAACTTAAATATACCAACTCTACAGTTCCTATATCAGCACTGCTGGTGAGCAACTAGAGATCACACTGGCAGTGACCTTTTATTATTAAGTTAAAAGGAGAGTACAAAAAAGACAAGTTTAAATTAACAGGTTGAATGTCAGTCCATTTAGAATTTGACAACTAGTAGGATAGCTGAATATATATTTTTCTTTCTTTTTTCTTTCTTTCTTTCTTTCTTTCTTTCTTTCTTTCTTTCTTTCTTTCTTTCTTTCTTTCATTTTTCTTTTTTCATTACATAGCAAATATATTCTCTGATCTATCTTACACGGAATAAAAGAGAGAAACAGCAAATTAGAAGAATAATTACAAAGGCAGTTACTGCAGGATGACGAAGTCTTGTCAAGATGACAGTAACATGTAAAGGATAACTATGGTCAGAAGCTGAATTGATACATTTTGATCATCTGTAAGCACCAGGTTGCCACCTGTCCCTGTTTACACCAGACTAGTTAGTCAGCTACATCCTGAGAAAAATAAAAAAAATTAAAAAAATGTCCTGAGATTGTAAGACAAACATAGTTCATATGTTTTATGCAACTATTTGAGGAAACTTATCATTTTGTATCTGAAATGCCTATATATTATATGAAAGAAAAGAAACAAATCAAATTCTACTAAAGAAACCTTTAGTTTAGCAAAAATGTGAAGTACACTCCTTTACATTGGCTTTGGCTACTCTTTATCCCACAAATTTTACATTTTTATAAAAAATGTTGCAATTTGGGCATTTGAAGAGTTTTAAACACCTTATTTAAAGATGTCCTGATTTTTAGTGCTCAGTCTACAAACAGAGCTGGATTCAGCCGGTCTGAATCCAATCTATACTACGGCCAACAGAAGTACAATGGAACAACAGAAAAAAAGCAGAGTACATTTTTTCTTAAATTAAATAAGCAACATCCAGGAATTCAAGTAAAGTATAAAACATGCAAAAATCCAAAACAGTAGAAATGAGACACAATTTTCTTATGTGTTTCAACATAGACAAGATAAGCTTTATTTGATCAAATTTCTGATCTAAAGCCACTTTAAAGGGTAAAATCCTTACACAAAAGCACACCTTGATTACATTCAGTAGAAAAAAAAAATCAAACAATTTGCTATTTATATAAAGACCTGCCATACAGTTTCCTTATTTAAGTCTTTAGGAACCATTGTGTTATACCACAAAATGCAGACTGCCACCATTCTTTTTAATCACATATTTCTACATTTCACAGAAAATTTCTTTGAGAGGAAAAATACAATAGATATAAAAAAAAAATAAAAAATCTTGCCACAGAACTACCCCTGGTTAATTCACATATTGTGCTACATTAGTGTTTACAACATCATTTTTACAGTCCCTAAGATACACGTAAATTATTTGGTATAGTATAACACAAGGAATATGTATGAGTAGTACTGTAAGCCACATGAGAAGAACACCAAGTGAAAATATTGTATAAACATACTTAAAATTATTTATATGCCAAGATCTTTCCACCAATACATATATATATATATATATATATATATATATATATATATATATATATATATATGTGGGTCTACTTCATATGATCGAAAGCTGATATGATCGACAAACTTTTTAGAGAGACCAAAACACCTAAAGCTCAAAACACCGAAAACTCATTTGGTCGAAACTCACAACATCAACACATAAAATTCAAAGCATTATGCCCTTTCTCCACTGTAGAGTGACCCTGGAGTTAGAATAAATAGGGGGTGTGTGGGGGGTACAGCCCCACACATACATAATACATTTTAGACATACATGTGGATAGTTACAACAAAAATAACAATATTTATCTAAATAATGTGGTGGGCGCTACCCCCACATCCCCAAATTTGGGGGGCTGTGCCCCCTACCCCCCAACTATGTATTCTAACTCCAGGGTCGCGCTACAGTGGGGAAAGGGCATAATGCTTTGAATTTCATGTGTCGATGTTCTGAGTTTCGACCAAATGAGTTTTCGGTGTTTTGAGCTTTAGGTGTTTTGGTCTCTCTGAAAAGTTTGTCGATCATATGAGCTTTCGCTCATATGAAGTAGACCCATATATATATATATATATATATATATATATACACACACACACACACATACACCCTGAACAGTGTCTACAAGTAAGCATACTAAATAATGCATTATCATGTTGTCTAACTGCATTTTTAAGACAGTGAAACCATCTAATAAAACAATCTATTGTAAAAATGAAGAATGTAGATAGTCATCTTATGTTATAGAGGAAAACTAGATACTTGAAAATAACTATACCAAAACAGGAAACCTACTTCAAGAATTAACCTACTTCAAGCATCAATTGCTTTATAATTTTTTGATGATTTACTTTCAACATATGTATAGTTAATTTACTCTTTCTTTTTTGAGGCTGGTGATACCCCTTGTCACTGCTCCCCAATATTCACTTCTTTTGAAAAATTTTCAGTAAATCCATGAACAAACAAACATGATGCCAAATTATACATTTATTTATCATTTGTTGACTAGGAAAGTTTGACTATGACAGAGCCTATTTTCAGTGGAGGTGAGGGGAGAACCGCTTCAGACACATGTCTTTGGAATGTGGGAGGAAACCAGAGTGCATGAAGGAAACCCATGCAAACACAAGGAGGACATGCAGACTCTGCACAGAAGGCACCCCAGCCAAGAATCAAACCAGAGATCTCTTGCTGTGAGGTGACAACGTTAAACTGCACCCTTAGGGGCGTCTAGGGAAAATGCTCCCAGTTTTGCTGCATAATTTGCATGATATAATAGTCCCCATTCTTGTAAGATATGCAAGAAAACTGCACACATTTTTACTATTTGAATGATTACTGGGGAAACATTATCATACTCTATGCACTTTTGCTCTTTATAATGTACAGTCTTCCCTTTTATGTCTACCAAAAAGTCCTTAAAATGGATTGCATAGAGTATTACTGGGGCTTACCAATCTGTGCTTAATTCAAATATCCTCTGTATATTACTGTCATCCATCTATCCGTCCAGTCCATCCATTCATTCATCCATCCATCTAGTGCTATTCAGTCACATCTGACTCCTACAGACTCCACAGAGGTGACCTCTTTCTGGCATACAAAGCAATCTCAGACACCGCCCTGATGGGACTGCTGCATATCTGCAAGTCAAGCTCCACTCAAGTAACTCACATGCATGACCTCAACCTGGTCTGTGACATCAATAGGACCTGTTGGCAGGACAGATTTGTGACCCAGTGACTCACCCTTTTGTGGAATATACTCCCTCTCCATGTAAAGCAGAGTACCTCATTAAATCTTTTTAAGCGCAACCTTGATAATTAGATGGGGAACAGAAAATACACCCCTGGGATTCCATCTGTGTCCCTGCTTGACAGTGTAATAGGGTGTTGGCTTGTTGGAATATGGGCTAAATTCTTGGCTAGGCTTGTAAGGGCCTCAGGGGCAATAGCCTAGTAACTTCCCATGATCCTATGATCCTGTGAGAGATTTCAAAAGGAAAGAATATTAGTCTAGTTCTTTCCTGGAAAGAATTCAGGCAATACAGTTGATGGAAGAATGTGGTACAATTTTTGCTTAGTAAGCAGTACAAAAACATATGGGAAGAGTCTGTGGTAAACAACAGGTTAAGGAGCACACAGTGAGATGTGGAATGGTTTAAGTAAACTAATTTCAAATCCCCTTGGACAAGAAAGGGGCTATGAAGTGGTAATGGCCTACATATCTCCTAACCTCTTATAAACTTAGAAAGTCGCTAGAATAACTGGATTTGCATTAGCAAGCATTTTCTGAAGGATATGGAATCTGAAACACAAATTTACTGACGTCAATCATCGGTAATTTATCAGAAAAACACAAATTTCATGAGGAATAGGCAAAAATATGAGGCAAAATTGTGGACACTCTATGAAAATCTGGACAATTGAGAAGTATGATGGTGTACTATAAGTTACACTTTTAATGTTTACATGCACTGCTGTACCAACTAGATTTGAAGTACACCTGCTTTATTGAAGGAGAAAGTACTCAAGGAGAAAGGACAGTGTCATAACTAAAAAGGAAAAAGCTTTGAATGAAAATACAGCCATGTTCTGCAATGTACAATCCAAGTACCAGAAATATAAGAAGAGTGAACCTTTAGAAGGTAAATCCACAGAAGATGACCTGGAAGCAGAGGATGTAACCCCTGGAAACAGTATCCTGTACAGATATATTAAGAAGAGAAGAGAAGACATAGCTTTATCAGTGAAACCCAGGAACATCAGCAGGTATATGATACGTACATGATGGTGTACTTATAATTGTCAGTGGGGGAAGAAAAAACATAGTAAAACAATTTTTTTTCCTTTCTTCTCTCCTCTGATACACTTCATGGTATAACAGCACTATCTTTGCGTCAAGTAAAGTAAAATTAGAACTTCAGGTAGTGTCAGTGGTACAACTATTGTATTGATGCAGAACGCTGTGGGTTCTATTTCCACAACAGGTAGATTGATTACCCTGCAGTACAGCATAAGGGTTTGCTGCACTTCTGAGTGTGTCATCCTTCAGATGAGACATTAAACAAAGGCCTCAACTGCTTGAGTTGGTGGTAGTTGAGGTGGATGTAAAAGATCCCTTGGCATCTATTGCGAAGAGTAGGTATCCTTTATTATATACATATTTACAAACAATTACATTTACATTCCTCCATCATTTACAACTTTTTTTTCACATTTGTGTAGACCCCCCACTCCTTTTTTTCATAATCACAATTTGATTTTCTGTGTTATATTTGGTATCATCCAATTTCCATTAAACACAATCTCTTTCAGTCTTTCATTCCATATTACCCAGATACTACAAAACATTTTTCTATTCAAAGTTTTGACATATTCCTTACTACATTTCTCATAAAGTCTATATTAAATCATAGCCATATTTATCGGTTTACAATCAGGTATTTCTGTCATGATATTCTTTTCTCTTATTTTTTCTATTAGTTTCTTACATATTTACATGTTAAACCATGTTTTACAGTTTCTAATTCACCACAAAAATGACAAGCTTTCGTTACTTTTTATATTTATTTATTTCACATAAAACAAGCGAAACACACCAGATTAATACTCTGCTCAGAAATACAGCTAATCCAACAGACATCCACTGAGCAGAACGAGACAATGGCTCAAAATTCTCTTCAATACACAAAACCCTACATACTTTTAATGTTTTTAATGCAAGTTTTAGCTCTGCATTCAGCATGTATATACGTGTTCATTTAGCTTTAAAATGTTTGTAGAACATCAAAGCTTGCAACCAAATGATGATGTTCCTTTAAATGAAAATTGTTTTATATAGTTCGAATTATAATTGTGGTAGGGTTTTTGTATTTAAATGGAGCATTTTTATGTTAGAAGTTAACGTCTGATGAAGCAGTCAGAGCAACTGTGAAAGCACTTACGTGTATTCTTCAAATAAACTAGTTTGTGTATTGAAGAGAATTTTGAGCCATCTTCTTGTTCTGCTCAGTGGATGTCTGTTGGATTATGTATTTATTTATTTATTTACAACTGACTACTGGGAAAGTCTGTCTGTGTAGAAGCTCATTTTCAGTGGAGGCCCAGGGAGAAAAGCTCCAAATTATTACAAAACATTTAAGAACAATGATTTTATAATCTTCAAAATAAAACAAAAACATCTGTAGTTTAAATAATTATAACAAATTAGACATAATATAAAACATTGGTTAAGAATCAATATAAGTTTTATGACAATTGTTTAATATTTAGAGAAATTTTAGACAGTTGGTCGATAAATTAAAGGTAAGTTAGTCTAATAAAAACAAAAATTGCAATATGAAGTGAGGGCAAAACAGGCTTATGGAATATTTAGAGAGAGTCTAGAAGATAATTTGACAGAAAGAAGAATAAGAAGGTATAAGGAATGAAAAGGTACATGCTCAAATCTTTTATAGACAAGCTATTAATTTGTAACTACCATAAAAATATTGACATTCAACATTCTTCATATACCATTTATTTCTTTGTTTTACATCTTTTATTTTTTTTTCTTCTATTAAATGTCCCACTGGGGTCATGCAGTAATTTTATATCATTATATTTTTATACCATATTTTCCAGTTTTGCCTATCTCCTCAATACTTCCATATTTTTATTTTATTTCAATATATCTTTAGTTCTTCATTTCTGAAATTTCTCTCTCCCTTTTACTTCATTTTATTAAATTCTATTCCCTTTCATATTTTTTCTTAAATAGACTTGCTACCACTTGTCTTCATTTTCATTTATCCATGCTAACACCCTATATAAATTAAACAAAACCCCATATACCGTAGGGTTCAACAAACTTAAACCCCATCCTCCTTATCCATATATAATTCCTCTTAACTGGGTTTAACCTAGATCCCCATAGAAATCTAAAGATTATTTCATGAAATTGCTTCTCAAATTCTCTTGGTATTATATATACACTAGCTGTGTATGATATTTTTCACATCCATGTTGTATTGATTAAATGAACTTTCTTCTTATAAGATAACCTATATCTGTTCCATGTAACACTTAATCATTTTAATTCTTTCAAAATTGTCTCCCCTCATTCATGTATTATAGAATAATTACCAAATTTAATTCCTGATATTGATATCTCTTTTCTTCCAGATTGTATTCCATCCAAATGTTACTCTTTTCCAAAACCCTTGCATTTTCCCCTGTTCATTATTAACCCAACTTCTTGAAATTTTTATGCACTTGTATAATTACTTCCTTCATTTTCTCTCTAGTCTTAGCCATTAGTATTATATCAACATAATAAAACATAATAATTAGATATGAAATACCCATTTCCTGCACGTTTTCTTCTTTCCATTTCTTCATTTATTTCTTTTACTACACAATTCATAACCATTACAAACACAATACTGCATCCTTGTTTGAAACCTCTGCTCATCACAATTTCTTCACTTAGCCAACCATTTACTAAGATCCTAATATTAGTATTTTTATACACCGACTTACATACTTTATGTGTACTGCAATTATATCTTTTCATTACTTGCCATAAAGTTTCTTGCTCTGCTGAATCAAATGCCTTATTTATACCCACCAACATTAATTTTGCTTACTTTTGTTCTTTTTTGATATCACCCACCATTTCCATAATTATCATTAATAATGTTTGACTTTCTTTTCCTTTAACCCCATAAATACTTTCTTCTGGTATTACATATTCCAATTTATGTTCTAATCTTTTTTTTGTACTATCGTTGCCATATCTTATAATCATTGTTCAACATTACTGGTCTCCAAATTTTATTTCATTCTTCTCTACTTTTTTGCATATAAATCTCATAACTCCTCAACATATTTCTGTATAACAAATACAGTCATTTAGCCATTCACTAAACACTTCCACCAAAATGTCTTTCTGTTTCCACTTTTCCTCCCATGTATATACATTTATTCATATTCCATAGCTATAAATTCCCACATTTTATTTATTCTATTATTTTCTTATCCGGTCTCTCTTTTTTGCTTTTTAAGTCTTAAGTCACAATTGAAATTTCTTCTTTATTATAATATCCATACTTAATGTGACATAATCCAACAATTCTTGAAATAATTTTCTCTTTCTTTACATATTGCATAAGCATATGTTGATATTAGTCTATAAACTCTCCGTTCCCACTTAAAGTCCAGTACTGTTAATCTCCCTAGTCTAACTAAAGTATAATCCAAAACTTTTATTCTCATACTGTATGATATAGCTATCCCTGAACATGTTTCTCTACCCATATTCCATATTATACCTCCTGTCCATAAATTTTCTGTCTGTTCTCTTCACTTAGTTAAACCCATTATACCCTCTAATATTATTAAATCTACCTCACATGTACTGTACCATTCTAATACCCCATCCTTTTTACTATACTTTTTATACTATTAACATTAACAGATAAACTTCTACGATTACTTGCTTGCCTTCTCCTTAATTTGAAGTAGATTTATTTATCCATTTCCTTTCTTTTTCACTTTCTTACCCACACTTTGGAATTACCTTTTCCTACAGTTAACCCTTTTTTCAATGGAATATTTCTTTTTTAACCATTTTTCAATCTTTATCTTTTCCGTCGCGAACCTCTGATCCACTTTACATCTCTCTTTTCCTTTTTATTTATGGCACAGTGGTTAAGGTGTATGCCTTTCAACTGCAAGGTGCAATGTTTGATTCTCACCACTGGAAAGAGCTTTAAGGAATCTAAAGATAACCAGAAGGTATTCTTTAGCTATGTCAAGAATCTAAGTGGCAATGCTCAGATCTGCTCGGAGTTAGTGCAGAATGGCAGAAAATACACTAAACCAACCAATATCGCCAACATGCTGGCAGACAGGTTCAGTGCAAACTTCACCCCCTCTCACCCCCAAAAGGGCCCATAACAATACCAGAAGAATGTACAGCCCCTGAAATTACAGACACTCAGGTTAAAACAGCCTTCTCCAAAGCCAAAA
The DNA here is from genome assembly GCF_019279795.1 of Protopterus annectens. Classification (NCBI taxonomy): domain Eukaryota; kingdom Metazoa; phylum Chordata; order Ceratodontiformes; family Protopteridae; genus Protopterus; species Protopterus annectens. The sequence continues at coordinate 115,401,991 of NC_056728.1, read as the reverse complement.
ACACAGCATCAATGAGACCAGACAGTGTCTCAGGCTGCATCCTACATGAGCTCAAAGATGAACTAACCCCTCACCTAAACACACTGTTCAAACTCAGCCTCTCCACAGGCTACGTACCCATAGAGTGGCTCACGGCAATGGTTATTCCGCTTCACAAAAGTGGAGCCACAACAGACCCCGGGAACTATCACCCTATAAGCCTGACTAGCTTGGTCTACAAGGCTATGGAGTGCATCATCATGGAACTCATTAACAGAGACACTGGGAACCTCCAAACATTGGACCTTACCTAGTTCAGCTTTGTTAAGGGCAGATCATGCCTCCTAAACCTGGTGGACTTCTTTGAGACAGTTACCAAGGCTATAGACGAGGGAACGATGGTACACACAGCCTATTTAGACCTCGCAAAGGCCTTCAACACCATTCCCCATTCTGGTATTATAGACAAGCTTATCAGCCTGAACATAAACCCCTAAATCACAAGATGGGTTGTCAACTGGCTCATGGACAGAGCCCACATGGTGAGAGTTGCAAGAGCTAGGTCCGACTCTAAACCGGTTACAAGTGGTGTTCCCCAGGGCTCAGTCCTAGGACCCCTCCTGTTCAGCATATAATTCTCAGAGGTACAGGCAAGCACAGGAGGACTATGGCTGTCCAAGTTCGCAGACAATTGCAAACTAGGGGCTGTAATTGACTCTGCGGCTGACACAGACATCCTCCAAAAGGGTCTCACTGAAACAGATACCTGGTGTCAAAATCATGGCCTCACGCTAAATGCCAAAAAGTGCATAGTCATCCCCTTTGGAAAAAACAGATTACCCACAAACTACCAGATAGGTGGTAATCCCCTAAATACGGAAGACATAATAAGGGATCTGGGGACCCAAGTAGATAGTAATCTCTCCTTTGATAATCACATTGCCAAAGTGGATAGAAAATCCTTCTATGTGGCCCACCTAATCACAAAAGCATTTGCATCCAGATCAAAAGAGGTCATTGTGCCCCTCTACTCATCACTCATCAGACCCATCATAGAGTACAATGCCCCATTTGGGATGTACCTTTCAAGACACCTGCAACAGCTGGAAAGACCACAGAAGTACCTCACCAAGAGGATCACCGGCCTCAAACAAAGATGCCCTATGCAGCTCGACTGAAGAAACTCCAGCTGTACTCGGTTGCATACCGCCTTCTCAGAGGTGATCTCTGCCTGACATACAAGGCCATTTCCAACCCAGAATTGATGGACATGCTCCACCTAAAGAAAACCATATCCCCTCGAACCACATGCTCTAGGGATCTAAACCTCACCATAACAATAAATAGGACATGCTGGAGGGATAGAGTCCTGTCCCAGAGACTTTCCATGCTTTGGAACAAGATTCCAATCTACATTAGGCAGAGCTCCTCACTAACACTCTTCAAGAGAAACCTTGACAAGTTGATGGGAAACAGAAAGTTTACCTCTGGGATCACTTCAGTGACTCTGCTGGACAGATGCACAGGGAACTAATCTAAGGGGGCGGCGAAAGCCAACACATTGTGGCTAGGCTTATAAATGCCTTCAGGCAGATAGCCTAGTACCTACCTATGAACTTATGAACCATTCTCATTTACTTCTTGTGTATCAGTGTAATGACTCTCCCTTTTATGCTTTTGTTGTTCTTTTTGTTGCATTTGCTCTTTGTTATGTACCTCTTTTCTAATCTGGCCCTCTGCGTTAAGTTCTAAACTTTCTCTTTTTTACAATCCATTCTTAAATGTTCTATTTGTTTGCATTTATAACACTTATTTTCACATTTCTTGCATCATGAATAATGTCCTCTTATCACAGATAGGTTCCTTACATAATTCTTTTGGGTGTCAGTAAAAAGAAAATCAGTCAGCAAGTAATTATCTTTCAAAAATAAGGCATAAAATGCATCACAGGATTTCTAGAGTCTCAGAGCTTTGGGGGCCTGGTGGCCCACATATACCAGGCTATATAAGTGTATTTTGATACAAGATTTGATACGATCTTAGTAGAGGCTTCTGCTATGGACCCATACCAGGGGTGTAAAACTGGCCCTGCTCAGACATGTGCATATAATGTCAGTATAGCTTATGTGGAGGACTGGGCACAGTGTAGTCATTATTTCTTTAACTTTCCTCACAATCAAACCTCAGATGTGTGCATAGATGGTCACTACAACTTGCTTGGAGAGGGCAGTATATCATGTAGGAGCAACAAGATGGAGTGCATTGCACATTACTGTGATTATTATTTTTATTCACTTTCCTCCTACAAACATCGTAAGCATATGCGGTATCACTTGTGTATGCAGGTGGCTATCTTTTGGTGGGAGGCACTGAAACATTATTAAGTTGAAATGTCTTACCATGTTCAATGTTTGGTCTTTCACTTTTGTCCCAGTCTGAAATCAGATGGGTGGACAAAAGGTGGCTTTCTTTTTGGGATCAGGGTGAGTAGGGATGCTATGTATGACACCAGCAACTTGAAATATATGAATGTGGCCATTTGTTCATTCACTTTTATCCCAGTCTAAGAAGGATACACAGAAGGACATTCTCAGATAGGATTAACATGTTCTGACAAGCATTTGTCTTTTCTATTTACTGGAAATTATTAATTTGTTAGCTTTGAACATTAAGCCTTGGTCACAACTTATCTCTTCCTTGAAAGGAAATATTTAAACAGAATGCCATTCCTTAGTCATGATTTTTGTATACGCCATTATTAGATCAAAACATTGAAAGCAAAAAGCTCTAAATCGTACCTCAGAGCATGTAGAACCCCATGGCTTCTGAGGATCTAGCAGACCCACATCCCCAATTTAATTTTATTCTTTCCTCGACAGTTGTAATAGTTAAATTTTGGCCAGTTAGAGTATATTGAAAGAACATAAGGAAAAAAAACTAAAAATTAATACAGAGAGTATCAAAGCAAAAATTCTGCTTGCAGTTAAAGAGGCCAGAACACAGGGAAAATGGGGGGAGCAATAAAGGCATTACAGGGGGCATGGAGTCCCTTGCATAGGACTTCATTTCACCCGAAGCTGGTCCTGACTGCAGGGGGTGGACCACCATTGATATCCTGGGGGGTGGGAGTAGTAGCAGTACAGGGCTTTGGAGTACAATTTAAAAAAATGGCTACAACCCTGGTGAAAGCTGGTGATTTGAAGAATAAATTGAGGTAGATTGACTTACACATCATTGACTAGGTATCTAAACTATGATATTGTCCAAACTAAATATTTACCTCAGCGAGTCTGTAACAGTTTTCTCCAGTGTATTTGCTTTATCTCTTCTTACCTTCTTCTGCACTCACAATTTATGCCAACATTATCACTTAGGTATCATGCTTTATATTATCTGTCATACATAATATATTCTATCATATTTTTTGTGCTATATACCATTTATCTTACTCTACTTTCATATTTAACATGTACATGATATGGAAGTATATGTTAAAAACAATGCCAACTGGTAAATATGAATCTAACTGTCTAATTTTATATCAATGTCATTTCTTCATGGAGGTTGTCTTCCCAGGACTGCACTGAAAAGGACCAAAGTGCCCAGCTGGGCCATTCCAGTTAGACTGGAAATAAATTAAATAAATAAATATCCATAAGGGACTATGGGAAACCATGTACCGGGGTAGCCAGTGCATGAATTTTCCCACAGAGGTATCACTCACTAGTAATGGAGAAGCACATAGAATGGGCACATTCTACACAAATTATGGACTTTTTGACACATAGAAGGATACGTGTTTATAGCAAGGAATATGGGTTCTACTGTGATACAAGCAGTTGCCAGTCATAGGTTCATAGGTTCATAGGTAGGTACTAGGCTATCTGCCCAAGGGCATTTATAAGCCTAGCCAGAGTGTGTCAGCTTTCGCCGCCCCATTGATTAATTAACTGATCCTCTGTCAAGCAGAGCCAATGAAGTGATCCCAGGGGTGTATTTTCTTTTACCCATCCACTCGTCAAGGTTTCTCTTGAAGAGTGTTAGTGAGGGGCTCTGCCTAATGTAGTTTGGAATTTTGTTCCAAAGAATGGGGAGTCTCTGTGACAGGAATCTATCCCTCCAGCATGTTCTATTTATTGTTATGGCGAGATTTAGCTCACTAGATTGAATTTCTTTAGGTGGAGCATGTCCATCAATTCTGAGTTGGACATGGCTTTGTAAGTCAGGCAGAGATCACCTCTGAGTAAGCGATATGCCACTGAGTACAGCTGGAGTTTTTTCAGTCGGGCTGCATAGGACATATGTTTGAGACCTGTAATCCTCTTGGTGAGGTGCTTTTGTGGCCTTTCCAGCTGTTGGAAGTGTCTTGTGAGTTACATCCCAAATGGGGCATTGTACTCTATGATGGGTCTGATGAGTGACGAGTAGAGGGGCACTATAACGTTGTTATTTCTAGATGTGAACCCTTTAGTAATTAGATGGGCCACATAGAAGGATTTCCTAACTACTTTGGCAATATGATTGTCAAAGGAGAGATTACTATCTACCTGGGTCCCCAGATCTCTTATTACCTCTTCTGTATTAAAGGGGCTGCCACCTATGTGATAATTCATGGGTGTTTTGTTTTTCCCAGACGGGATGACTATGCATTTTTTGGCATTTAGCTTGAGGCCATGACTTTGACACCAGGTGTCTGTCACAGTAAGGCCCTTTTGGAGGATGTCCGTGTCAGCCAGAGAGTCAGTTATGCCTCCCAGTTTGCAGTCATTGGTGAATTTGGTTAGTCATAGTCCTCCTGTTTTTGCCTGTACTTCTGAGAAGTATATGCTGAACAGTAGGGGTCCCAGGACTGAGCCTTGCGCGACACCACTTGTGACTGGTTTAGAGTCAGATCTGGAGCCCGCTATTCTTACCGTGTGAGTTCTGTTTGTAAGCCAATTGGCAACCCATCTCATGACGTAGGGGTTTATGTTTAGGCTGGTGAGTTTTTCTGTAATACCCGAGTGGGGAACGGTGTTGAAAGCCTTGGCAAGGTCAAGGTAGGCTGTGTGAACCACCTTTCCCTCATCTATGGCCTTGTTGACTGTCTCAAAGACATCAACCAGGTTTAGTAGGCATGATCTGCCCTTAACAAAGCCAAACTGGGTCAGGTCAAGTGTTTGGAGGTTCCCAATGTCTTTGTTAATGAGTTCCATGATGATGCGCTCCATAGCCTTGCAGACCAGGCTAGTCAGGCTTATTGGGCAATAGTTTCCAGGGTTAGTTGTGGCCCCTCCTTTGTGGAGAGGAATAACTGTTGCTGTGCGCCATTCTATGGGCATATAGCCTATGGAGAGGCTTAGGTTGAACAGCGTGTTTAGGTGGGGGGTTAGTTTGTTCTGTAGTTCATGCAAGATGCAGCCTGGGACACCATCTGGTCCCATTGACGCTGTGTTTTTAGCTTTTAAGAGGGATGTTTTCACCTGTGCGTCTGTGATTTTTGGGACATTACACTTTTCTGGTATTGTTGTGGGCCCTTTTGGAGGTGAGAGGGGGGTGAAGTTTGCACTGAATCTATCTGCCAGAATGTTGGCAATATCAGTAAGTTATATTTTGTGCTATTTTGCACTAGTTCAGTGCATATCTGTGAGTTGCCACTTAGATTCTTAACATAGCTAAAGAAGGCTTTGTGGTTATATTTTGAATCCTTGGCTATTTTTCTTTCAAAGTTAGCCTTGGATGATTTCATGAGGGACCTTAGTTTCTTACTAATACTGATCAGGGATGTCTTTCCTTCTTGTGATTTGCTTTTTTTCTGAACTAGTTTCCTCCTATTGTATAGCCTGTTTATAGCAGGGGTCCAACAAACTGGTTTCCTTCTCTTAGAGGAGTGAGTCTTGGTCATGAAATGTGTATCAAATGCATAAAACAGTAGTGTCATGTAGGACAGAACTTCATGTGGCAGGATGACCATCCTTGGTACATAAGCCAACCAGAAATGCTGTAAGGCCAGGGAGTAGAAGGCATATGACAAAATCTTCTGTACAGGTCATAGTATTAGCTTTATGACTTCTGACAGAGAAACAGAATCTTCAGTGTAGCATGAAGCAATGGACACCCCCCAGCAGGTGGCTTAATGGATGCTTTCTTCTTGAGAAAATAATTGCAGGGTCTCTGTTGGTAGGAAAAAAGTAAAAGACAAAGACAGTAGCAGGTTCAGAAGAAGCTGAAGGTGCCTTTTTGGAGTAGGGGTGCAGAAGACTTCAGAAATGGAAACAAATGTGGAAAACCCCCTGCAGGGAGCATTTAGAATCAACAACCCAAGCAAGAACACTTTTAAGGTCATGCATTTGTTGAATATGCAGTAGGTACTGGCAAAGAAAAGATGTTTTAAGCCATATTCTTTAGGGAATGGACTGTGATAATGAAGACATCTAGAAGACCTATGGTAAGAATGGACTTGTACTAATTTGAACTTTAATACTATCATTTTCTGAATAATGTGAATATTGGTAAGGTAGAGATGAAATGTACATGAGGCAAACTTATTAGAAGCACTGGCTAATTTGTCTTTTAGACCAATGAGATGCTGAATGCTAATTGCTCAGTGAAAGAATGAAACAGAATATGTAAGCTGAAAAAGGATGCACTTTACGCATTTATTATTTGCCAGCTAGATTAAGCAGGCTGACCAAAAGTGCATATTTTCAACCATGGCTCAATCCACAGTAAATGCATAATCAAGAATTCAAATATTAGATATAAATTTGCAAATTCATAATAGACACAGGCTTATAATACATACTATAAGTAATTTATACACATATATTTACTTTAAAGACACACACACACACACACACACACACACACACACACACACCTTTATCATCAATATAAAAAAATGTTTGTTTTTTTTTAACTTTTATGACTTAAATCTAGTTCATATTAGTATGCCTAGATTGTACAACATTTTGGTGAAGATAAGCATAAAACACTAGGTAAAACAGTTAAACAATTATTGGTGTGTGCCATTATGTTTGTTGTGTTTTTGTGCTAGCATACAGAATTGCATGAGGATTAAGTAGCAAATATCATCTAGACGTGTGAGCCAGTGTGTGTTTGGTTACTGTGTATTTGTTTATTGGTATGCCAAGCTATTTTGTATATACACACATCAAAATTATACTTGTCTGGTTATTGCATATACTTCAGTTGTCTCCTTTTACATTTAATCCTAAAGGAAAAGGGAGATTGTGCTACCGCAATTAGTTGCTACTTATTATTCAGTAGGAATGTAGAAAACTTCCCTCAGCCAATCAGAATTATGCATTAGGTCATCCAGCAGGGAAACTGTTTTCATATAACATCCCTGCTGGAAGAGTGCTATCTGCAAGTGTGACCACCATCTCCAAAAGTGAAAAACATGTGTATGTATATATCAAATAGAAAGCTATATATGTATGTCTATATATCAACATGTCCTACATGGACCAACTCAAAGCCCTGTCACTAAAGTCAGTATCCCACAGACTGCTAAGAGGTGACTTGTGTCTGGCATACTCTGACCTAATACTGATGGATTTACTACACATAAGCAAGTCAAATGGCATCAGAACTACTTGGTCTAGGGATCTAAACCCCTTCTGCAACATCAACAGAATGGTTTGGAGGACAGGTATATCTTACAGAGGAAACCTTTGCTCTGGAACAGACTCCCCACCCACATAAAACAAAGTTAATCTCTGGGTATATTCAAGCGTAACTTTGATCTATGAATGGGAAACACAAAATTTACCCCAGGAATAATGCCTCCTGTACTATTGAAGGATTTTTTTATTTAATTGTATTTTTTGTTTGTTTTTTACTGCAGCACTGATGTGTCTCTAAACTCTCTCTATGAGCAGCATATTAGACGGGAAGAGGCATCATTGTGTTCAGAAGTGCACTACTTGATACACACACACACACACATATATATATATATATATATATATATATATATATATATATATATATAAAATATATATATATATATATATATATATATATATATATATATATATATATAATATATATATATATATATATATATGTACATAGTTGGAGTCCTGTAAGTTACACCCTTGGTACAAGCACATACATGTGAGTTGTATATGACGGAGGGGTGGGGAGATCATTTCTATGCTCACTCCACATACCTCTCAATCTCTAAGCACAAGAAAACTGGACAAAACCAGAAATAATGGGGGGGGGGGGGCAAAGCTCATAATTCTGGATAGACTTTAAATATTGTTCTTATAAACTTAGAAAGTTGCTAGAATAACAGATTTTGATTTTTTGAAGGATATGAAGTCTGAAACCTCAAATGTGTGTCACTATTTAGTGACTCTAGACTTAAATAACTTGCCAGAAATCTACACCTTTTATGAAAACAGAACAAAAATATAATGCAAAAATCTGGATATTCTGTGAAATCCAGACATTAGAGGGGTATGGTACCCCATATTCCAAGTACTATGGCTAAACACTGGAATGAGATTGTCTACACAGTCTTAATTCATTGTGTGCCATTTTCCATTAACTGCTAAGCGCTTTGGTATGCCATTCTGTGGCATGCCAACCCTACTCAGTGGCACACAATATTTACGAACACAGACCTGGGTTTGCTGTAAGTAATAATATGTACTACTGTTGTATGTGATATTTTCATATATATTGCTTCTGTGTATTGGCCATGGTTGAAAATGGCCTCTAACTAGTTCAGCTACAGAATTAAACAGATAAACAAACAAGCAATGTTGTTAGGGAATAGAGGATTAGCAATTTAGCACTATACACCAAGAAGGAATGTAAACAAAAGTGATAAGCAAATAATGCAAAATAATAAGAGGATCAGAAAGTACAAATGGACTTGAGAGAGATGTACATAACTATTTAAAGGTAATGGACTGGAAAATGGAATAATAACTAAAATGCAGTGATTTAATTATGATGAAAAATGAGTGCTGCAGAAATTGTGATCAAGGATGCATTCATTTAGAGGTGACAGAAATGTATTATGAGACCTTCCTTGATTGTGCTATAATGTTTTGTCCATCACTGAACTCTTTGAAACACCAAACGTTATATATATATTCTGGAATACAAAAACCTTTTGTAAAATGCTAATATTGTTACTAGTTACTTTTATTGCCCATTTCTTGTGTTAGTGAGAAACAATGGTCCAATTAAATGTTTTCATAAAGGCTCTGAATGTCTTAGCTGTATGCACCCGTTTCTCATGTATTTACTGTGACAGCCACAGGTATAAGTTTTCTGGCATTCATTGCTATATCATCCACTAATATATGAATAACAAGTCACAGTGGAACAGCTTATTGCCATGGGTCACATGAGATATCAAATGCTGTAACAAGTTCTAACAAAATTATGTAAGATTTCAAAGTAAGCCAAATTATGTAAAAATGCATTATTGGGTATAGAGAGGAAATAGTGGACAAATACTTAAAATAAATTTGATTTGGACATAATGCTTTAAGGGTTTGAGTAAATGGAATGAAAAGTACACTGTAACAAGTAAAAAAAAGTCTTTTGCAATTAGTTTTTTTAAGAAGCTGCTCTATGCCAAATTGTGAATCTTTGTATATTCAGCATTCTGCATGTATTTTTGGAATGACTTTATTGTGAAAAATACAGTTACCTGGCATTTGATTTATACTTTTTACTGCATTATTTTTTAAAAAGACCAAGTTCCCCCATGAAAAAGCTGTTCTGTTCTTGATTTCAGCATAACTGATATCTGTTGTTGATGCTCTGTTTCAGCCTACAGCCTGGTCCATTGGATTAGTGGTAAAAGGGCATTTGGAAGTAATACACAATTATGTGATTTGGAGTTCTCTTCCTGCTTTAAACAACCAGTTGTGGTATGTAGTTGCTGATTACATCAGCTCCAGAATTCATGATCATTATTTGCTGATCTGTAGATTTATAGGATGTATATCTCTGTTGTCTAAAGAACATATGCAGTAAGTTAAGAAATAAAACAAGCATTTTTTTAGTAAACAGTACTAAATATGTATTCCATGCTTTGAAATAACAAAGATGAGAAATATATATTTAATATGTCTAAGATGGCTCCATTGTTCCATTGATGGTGACACAGCTCTCTCTAAAACCATTGTCACTTGAGTTGATAATATGATCTGTTCTCATGCAGTGTTTTATAGCTAGGAATACTTACATATTCTGTAAACCTGCTAACTTTATTTATGTATGTCAGAATCCACTTAACCATCAAACTGAAAGTCATATACATTTTAATTGTCAACAGATGCTGAACGCTGCTTTTGGTCAAACTGTAAACAGAGTCAGTCAAGTAGAAAGAAATGATGAATATGAGACAAACATTAAATACTAACATTTTGTTTATTTTGTGCAACAGATAATTATGTATACCTGCAAGAAAAACCTAGCAAGGCTAGAGTTTGCACAGTGTGATGCCTTAAACCTTTTGTAATGGAGGCCCATGGGATATATGCAAATGACCTCTAAGGGCATCAAGCATTACAGTTACACAACTTCTGAATGTCCATGACTGTTTTTACTTTTAAAGTCTTTATGGATACAATTCAGGCCAATAAAGCCAAATCCCACCAGCTGTGTACATGCATGTTCTAGCATGCCACAGGCCTCCATTACAGGATATTTAAGATATCACACTGTGAAAACTTTAGGTTGGCTGGGTTTTTTTTGCAGTTTGTATTGAATTGTTTTTCTGTGTGACCTTTTTGCCCTTTGGTTTTGATTATGCATAGCCTGTTTAGTGAAAAAAAAGACACATACACTTTTGGCTTAAAATTTTTTCTGTAGTTAGTGTAGCATTATGTTTCATAGGTTCATAGGTTGTTACTAGGCTAATGACCACTAGGACCTTTATAAGCCTAGCAATGCACCTCAACCCAGTCCCCCCAGTATCTTGAATATCTATTTGGGGGTGATGTTAGCATGCAGGTAGCTGAGGGACTTATGGGGGGATGTTAACTGGAGAAGCATTAAACTTACTGATGACCTCTGTCCATCAGAGACATGGGAGCCAGACTGGGGGTGAATCTGCAATTTCCCATCTGATGATTATGGTTTCATTTGAATAGGGTTAGGGATGAACTCTGCTTGACCTGGATGGGGACCTTATTCTATAACATGGGGATCCTTTGAGTTACATATCTGTCCCTCTTGCATTGTCTGTTATGTCTCAGGTGAACTTCAAATCCTTGGATTTAGTGTTTCTAGTGTTGCTTCTTTTGTGGATGAGCAAAAGAGCCACCAAGTGTAGATCTGAGGATGTCTTATGAGCCAGGCAGAGATCATCTCTCAGGAGTCAGTAGGATACTGAATACAGAGACAGAACCTTTAGGCAATCTGTATAGGACAATGTATTGATGCCCTAGATTCACCTGGTGAGAATTTTTGTGGGCATTCCAACTGCTGCAAGTGTCTGTTTAGCTACATGCCAAATGGGGCATTCTACTCAATGATGGGTCTGATGAAGGCTGAGTAGAGTGGTGTTATAAACTTCCTAGGACCTGAATCCCTTACCCTTACCTATAAGATGGGCAACATAGAAATATTTTCTTGCTATCTTTGCTACATATTGGTTGAAGGCCAAATTACTGTCTATGTATATTTCCAGATCCCTGACCACCAGATCAGCTCTTTGGGGTGCTTTATTGATGGAGTAGTTAACTTAGGTGGGCAATTTCCTAAAGGGAATTATAATTTCTTGGCATTGAATTTTAAACTGAGGCTTTGGCACCAGTCATTTGTCTGCATAAGACCTTTTTGCAAGATGTTTGTGTCATGGGGGGAATCTGTGACAGCTCCCAATTTACAGTCATCTGTAAACTTGGTGAGCTAAAGGCCTTTCACATTAGTCTTGACTTCTGAGAAGTAGCTGCCAAACAGGAGTGGACCCAGCATGGAGCCCTAAGGTACACTGCTGGTGACTGGTCTCTTGGTGAAGGTGGTCTCACCAATTCTGACTTCTTGGAATTAGTGAGCCAGCCAGCAATTCAGTGAGTTATGTAGTGATTTATGCCTAGTTTAGAGAGTTTATCAACAATGCATGAGTGGGTTATTGTATCGAATGCCTTGGTGAGGTCAATGGTATTCACAGTTTTACCCTCATCCATTGACTTGGTGACCTTCTTGAAGAAATCAACCAGGTTAAGAAGGCACAACCTTCCCTTAACAAAGCCAAACTTAGATGGGTCCAGCATCTGTAAGTTGCCAATGTTCTTGTTGATCATTTCCAAAATAATTCATTCTGTGACTTTTTATATTACACTTGTCAGACTGATGAGTCTGTACTTCCCAGGGTCAGTTGATGGTCTGATTTTATGAAAGGGGTGATTGTTGCAGTCCTCTATTCACTTGATACATAACCTGTTTTGATGCTGTCATTGAAGAGTTCCTCAAGCGGTCCTGACAGGTCGTGTTTTAGACTATTCAGGATTCAACCAGAAATATTGCCAGCCCCATTGAGGCATTGTTTTTAGCCTTAGCGAGCTCCACTATAACCTGATCCCTGCTAAAAGTTGGGGGGATTATAATAAGGCTTTCACAGGAGGTAGTCTGGGATGACATTTGAGCTAATTTTATCAGCCAGTAGATTTGCTAGGTCTCCCGTATCAGTGAAGGTGATGCCATTAACTACCGGTTCAGCACACTGCTGTAGATTATCTTTAAGGTTCTGGACATAGCTGAAGAAGGCCTTGTCATTGTCCTTAGCTTGAAAGGGTATTCTGACCTCGTAGCTGGCCTTTTTAGACTTAATTAGTTCTCTTAGCTTCTTGTTTAATTGACCATGAAAGCTCTTTTTTTTTTTTTATGGAAGTTGGTCTTTCTGATTTTGGCTGTGACTTTTTTTCTTTTTTATATACCCTGTTGAGGTGAAGATTCAACCAGTGGGGTTTGTTTTTGGTGTTTGTTCTGAGTTTACATCTGCTAGGTATGGCATCCTCTGTGCAGCCATTTATGTGTTTGTACAGAGTTTCTGTGCATAATTCTGTATAAGTAGCTGTAGTCTTGGGGTGGGCGGAGCCTTGAATTTTGACAAACTGCCACTTAATAGGACGCAGTCTGCCTTTGAATAATTCCTAACTATTACAGGTTTAGTTGGATTTTCCAAGTTGATTTTTATTTCAAAATAGACAGCTTTGTGATCTGACCTCACTAGTGAGTACGTGTTGGGGGGGGGGGTGCAACTTTCTCCCATGTTGGTGAGTACTAGAGCCAGTATATTTGATGAATAGATCAAGCTGAAAAAATTTTCACTGGTTAAGCACTGAATCACATATGTGAAATGTTTTAACTGTAAAATGTGTGACTAAAATATTCAAAAACACTAGAGTTATTAATTTATTCTTTGAATACCCACAATCCAGTTCAGGATCATAGGGAACACAGAGCATATCCCAGCATTTAGTAGGTACTAGACAGAGAAAGTTGTATACTGGATTTGAAACTAACCCCTTGCACTAAAAAAAAAAATATTGAATTCAAATGAACCAGTGTAGACTGTCAGTTTTTGTTACTTACACTGTAGAGCGGAACTTTCTGTGACTCTGCCTTATGAACATGAAGTGAATTTTGTGACTATAATGTAAAGATAAAATGTGCTAAGGCCAGTATATGCAACAGAAAGAATGTATGATACAGCATATAAAATATGTCCTGAGGAATGTATTACAAACATTTCCATGTATCATACATTTGTTGCAATAACTGGAAACTACATAGATTATGTGTCTGTATTTTAAAGTTCAGTGGAGGATAATGTCATTTGTTGGGACTCTGAAAAGTGGTACTCACTATGTAAATCTGGTACGATATTAATTTGGCATTCCATAGATCTGGTATTCCATACGTCTTGTGCTCAGCAAGTCTGGTACTCCATAAGTCCAGTACTCAGTAAGTCTGGTGCTTCCTACGCCTTATACTCAGTAAGGCCAGTACTTCATAAGCCTAGTACCCAGTAAGTTTGGTGATTCATAGGTGTGGTATGCAGTAAGCCTGGCATTAAGTAAGTCTAATGTATCATAAGCCTTGAACTCAGTAGATCCACTATCCAGTGAATCTGGTGCATCATAAGTCTAGTACTAAGTAAGTCTGGTTCTTCATAAGCATGGTAATCAGTATGTCTTGTGATTCATAAGCCTAGTACTCAGTAAATTTGGTGATTCATAGATGTGGTACTCAGTAAACCTGATACTAAGTCTATTACTAAGTAAACCTAGTACTCTGTGGTGTTTCATAAACATGGTACTCTGCAAATCTGTTGACTCATAAGCCTAATACTCAGTAAATTTGCTGCTTCATAAACCTAGTATTAAGTAAACTGGGTACTCAGTAAGTCTGGTGCTTTATAAACATTATACTCATAATGTCTGATGCTCTGTAGTTTGGTTTTCTTAAGTCTGGTACTAACTACGTTCAGTGAGGCTAATGTCATTTGGTTGGATTCAGAAAGCTTTTATTCACTGTTACATCTGGTACACCACAAGTCTGGTACTCAGTAAGTCTAGTGATTCATAAGCCTGGTAATCAGTAAGTTTGATTCATAAACCTGGTTCTCAAATACATCTGGTGCTTCATACGACTGGTACTAAGCAAATCTGGTGCTTCTTAAACTGGTACTCAGTAAGTCTGATGGTTCATATAACTGATACTCAGTAAGTCTGGTGCTTCATATGACTGATATTCAGTAGGTCTGGTAATTCATATGACTGATACTCAGTAAGTCTGGTGCTTCATATGACTGATACTCAGTAAGTCTGGTGCTTCATATGGTTGATACTCAGTAAGTCTGGTGCTCTGTAATCTAGTCTTTCTTGTGTTTGGTACTCAGTAAGCTCAGAGAAGCTACTGCCATTTAATTGGACTCAGAAAGGGGGTACCCACAGTGCAAGTCTGATACTCCATACGTCTGGTGCTTAGTAAGTCTGATGCTCATTGTGAAAGTACTTTACACTAAGGGTGATGCTGGTACCTTAAAGAGCATGAACGACACGGTATTTACTACATTTAACTCATTCCCTCTGGTACAGCTCTTCTGAGTGTGTGCCTTTAACTCCCAGTGGGCGTGGCTTAAGCCTTTAAAAAATGAAGTCATCACCTTACAGTTCTAGAAAATACTCATTGAGAGAGGTCAAATATCGATACAGTTGTGTTTGCCATCACATATACTTCAAGACAAAATATTCTGGTACCTTGTATATAACATGGTTTTGGAATTATTAATGCAAATATGAACAATCAATATTTGATGCCTAGAGGAGCAGAAGGAGGTAACTGCAGAAGACGCTTGGAGGAGCACTCGGCTCAAAGATGCACTGTAGACTGCATATGAGCTGTAGTTAAGGCTGCAATTACAAATGCCTGATTCATGAGCTCTTATCTCTCAGTACTCAGTAGGTATGCTGCACTATAAAGTGAACTGCATACTGAATAGCAGTCCAGTGCTCTGTGCATGTCACTGACACTCCGTTGACTGCTAGAAAAGAAACTGCACTTAGGGATGAGGCTGCAGGCAGGGTGCATAGCCAGCTACTATTGCTTGTATATTTTACAGGTGTAGATAGTACAGGAAGTGCTAGAGGGGTATGTTATTTAAAAGGCACACAGTCTTCTTCTTCTTCTTTCAGCTTTTTCCCAGTTAGGGGTTGCCACAGTGGATCACCTGTCTGCTCATGATTGGCAGTGGAGTTTTATGGTGTCGAGTTGCCAGCCTGGCGCCCAACCTTCCACAGAAGGCACACACATGCACGCACTCACACCTAGGGCCAATTTAGAGTGTCCAATCCACCTACAGCATTGTCTTTGGGATGTGGGAGGAAACCGGAGCACCTGGAGGAAACCCACGCGACCACAGGGAGGACACGCAGACTCCGCACAGAAGGCACCCCAGCCGAGGATTGAACTGGAGAACCTCTTGCTGTGAGGTGGCAACGCTAACCACTGCACCACCGTGGCTGCCCCATTTAAAAAGCACACAGTGTTATATAGTAATAGCACTCAGGAGATAACATTATTTAAAGGGTGCAGAGCCTAGATGTGCACTCATGTGTTAGCAAAGCAGGTGCTTGATTTGGGGTATCTGGTGTTGCACAGCAGGACAGCATTGTACACATACATGTGGGTAATAAAATGCAAAATGTTCTGGGGCTATTCTGAGGGGGTAAACATGTCAGCACTGTGTACTCTACCTAGTGCATAGGATTTTGTTCAGGGTGGCTGTTCCCATTACAGACTGTGGCTTTACAAGCAGACTCTGAGCAACAACTTCAGCACAAAATAGAGGAATGGGATGCAAAGCTGAAGGCACATGGGATGCAAATGAAGTACAGATAAGAGAGTTGCAATGGCAGCAAATGGAGGTGATTAGAAGAAGCAAAGAATTGAGATAGAAGGGAAAATAATGGAAACAGTTAACAGCTTCAAGTATCTGGGAGGGGTGGTTGAGGAAAAGGGAAATCTAATAGAGGAGGGAAAATCTAGAATTTAATGGGTCTGCAGCCAACTGCAGCCATCTGGTACTCTGTCAGGGTAGTGTATGACAAAAGAACGCCAAAGACATTGAAAAGTAAGTTGTACAAAACAGTGGTGCGACCAGTACTACTGTATGGTACAGAAACCTGGGCAGTAATGGCAGAGCAGACGAGGAAGCCAGAGGTGATGGAAATGAAGTGCCTGAGATGGTTGATAGGATGCACAGTGTGGGACAAATGAAGAAATGAGGATATCAGAGCAGAAGCCCAATTAGCTCCAACTGCAGACAATGTCAAAGAGAACCGATTACAGTGGTTTGTGCACATGTGCAAGAAAGGAGAAGACAATCTGGTGAAGAAGATTTGGAACAGACAAGAAGAAGGCAAGAGGAAAAGAGGGTGTCCACCAAAGAGACGGATGAGCTACTTGAGAGAAGATCTTCAGCAATCAGACACAACTGTCAAAGAGGGTAAGAGAGTGGCACTGAATTGAGATGAGAGAGAGACAGGATGGCAGCTGATGTGACACTCCGACCCCATGTACAAAGAAGGAAAAAGGGGTTTGCTGATGATGACTGTTTACAATGTAAACTATGATCCTAGCAGTAGTCCACAGTAAAAAGTACTGCAATTTAGGCAACAAATGTACTGCATTCTGCCTTTTTCCCCATTTCTGCATATTGCTGCTCATTTGCATATGATTTGAACTTCATGCCCTGACTAATGCCATAAAAGCACAGAATCCTGTCAAGTTGTAAGGCTGTACTGGAAAGTACTACAAGGGGTAAAAGGGGGTTACAAGGATACTAAGTTTTGACCCAAAGGCATATCAAAACACAGATTCTAGTTCCCATTTATATGCTCAGTGACCTACCAACAATCTAATGCTGTCCTAAATAGAGCCAACTAAGGACCGTGGCAGAGGTCAGGGTTTTGTTGTGCTGCTAATGTAAGTCCAATTGCATACAGAGGACTAAGTAAAGCATCATTCTAAGTGTGTGTGTGTGTGTGTGTGTGTGTGTGTGTGTGTGTGTGTGTGTATGTGTGTGTGTGTGTGTCTGTCTTTCTTTGTGCATATGCAAGTATGTTCATGTGTTGGAAGGGTTGCTTGGGAATCTGACTTGCTTGCGCAGCAGCAGAATGTCCCCACCTCTGCTACTGCACCTGTGTAAGTAAGATGTTGCTGTGGACAGCCTTCACATGGAGTACAGCTCTCTCTCAAAATGACTTTACTCCTCTTAACTCATGCAGAATGCTTCATTTGAATATATACTGAACATCACCTAACAACTTGGTGCACAGTAGCTTACCGAATCTGTGCTCCTAATACTCCATTGTCTCTGAACAGATGTTGGTCTGTTCCATTCCTAATGGTGGTTGGCATAATGGTTAAGGTGTTTACCTCCCAGTCAGAATGCACAGGGTTTGATTCCCACCTTTGAAAGGGAAATTGGCTAGGCTTACAATGGCCTACAAGTACAGCAATCCTAGTATGAACCTTCTATTTTTGTGCACTGGCCCCAGGCAAAGCATACCATGTCTCTAAATCTGTCCATAATATTTTGACCTTAAACTATAACATACCACTTCATAGCACATCACAGACCCATTCACCTAGGTATGAATGATATGCATGTGAGGCAGATCGCACGGTAAAACACAAAGATATGTTAGTTAATGGCATATTGGCAGTTGCTCAGAGACTTTGTCAACATTATTTACATAGGAATAAGGGAATCACCATAAGGTATAAGAGAAGAAGGTAGGCCTTAAAACGAGAGTAGATATAAATATGTATCCACCAATTTTTGTAAAGTTATTGTTAAGGCTGCAGAGAAATCAAGGAGGTTGGAAAGTGGGAAAAAGAAGGGTAACAACTACTGGAAGATACATGTCCAGAATCAGCTATGTGGTCCCGATAGGCCAAAAAACTTTAGTCTCCATAATTCTGAGCCACTTTTTTCAATATATTTAACATGTAACACCTTTAGCATGTTTTAACATGTTTTCCGCAGCCTCCACATGGTGAGGAATTTGTGTGCTTCAAAAACTGCATCAGCATCTGACTTAGACAGACCAACGTAAGTTAACTGTAACCTAGCATTTTGTTAACACTTTGGTGTAAGTATCAGGGAAACCAGACTGACCTTGTCTTCATACTGGGAAGAAGCAGTGCTGTTATATATCCGAGTACCTATACATGAATTTAGAGCATGCATTAAATGTGATACCTTCCACAGAGTGCCACACAGGGCAAGGATAAGATAACTAACTAAAATTAGTAAAACGTGGCATTGCACTCGCTAACATGGTACATACTGACAGTCAAGCCATCCTAACTGAAATTAGTGGAAAATTTAATGGATAGATATAGGCTGGAATTCAGAAAAAAACTCACCACTTGCAGTAATTGTCAACCACAGATAAGTCAATTACAATCATCGTCATCAGACCCCCTCTCCCATTTTCTACATGGGGTTGGGGTATCATGTTAAGTGTCGCCATGTCTCTCAATTCAATGCCACACTCCTGCCTTCTTCGACACTCATGCCTGACTGCAGCAGTTCTTCTTTCACACAGTCCATCCACCTGTTTGCTGGATGTCCTTGTTTCCTCTTACCTTCTTCCTGTCTGTCCCAAATCTTCTTCACCAGACAGTCTTCTGCTCTTCTGCATATGTCTGAACCACAGAATCTGTTCTCTTTGATGATTTCTGAAATTGGAGCTATTTTGGCTTCTGCTAATATGTCCTCCTTTCTTTGTCTGTCTAACAGTGTGTATACTGTCATCTTTCTCAGGCACATCATTTCCATCTAGGGTTGCCACCTTTCGTTGTGGCTATAACCAGACTAAGGCCACACCCCTCACATCACTTGTAAACCTGCCCATTCCTGCCCCCATTCCTGTTCATGTCCCACTCATTTTGTGACATCACTATGACATCAGCTGATGGGAATGTTCTCTTTTTCCATTCCTGATGCCTGTTTCAGCCGATTTACTGTGCTTTTCTGTAAAAAAGCATAGTAAATCAGCTGATTTTTGAAACTGAATACCTGAGTTTGTACAGTGTTTTCCAGACTACCGGACAATCAATTTCATTTCTGGATAATATGGAAATAAATGCATGGGTGGCAACCCTATTTCCATCACCACTAGCTTCCTCATCTGCTTTGCCTTTACTGCCCAGGTTTCTGTACTATACAGTAGTACTGATCACACCACTGTCTTGTACACCTTACTTTTCAGCTTCTTTGGCATTCTTCTGTCATAGACTACACCTGAGACTCTATGCCAGTTGGCTACATCCCCCCTGATTCTATCTTTGACCTTTTTATTCAGGTATCCCTTCTCTCAACCAGCCCTCCCAGATACTTGAAGCTATTTACCTATTCCACTATCTTCCCTTCTATCTCAATTCTCAGCTTCTTTTGATTTCCCCAATTTGCTGGCATTACCACTGTCTTATCTGTGCTTAGTTTCATTCCATGTGCCCTCAGTTTTGCATTCCATTCCTGTATCCTTTGCTGAAGTTCTTGCTCAGAGTTTGTCTGTGATGCCACATCTTCTGCATACAGCAACTTTGTTGATCTGTCCCCTCCGACCTGTTTGCTAATGTAGTCCATCACCAGTATGAACAGCAGTGAGCTCAGAGCTGAACCCTGGTGCACACCCACTCCCACTGGGAACCCCTCTGTGAGACAGAGCACTGTTTGTACTTGAGTCATTGGGTCCTTGTACATAGCCTGCACTTTCTTTTCGGCTTTTCCCGGTTAGGGGTCACCACAGCGGAACTCTGGTCTGCTAATGATTGGCAGTAGATTTTTTATGGTGCCAAGTTGCCAGCCCGACTCCCAACCTTCAGCAAAGGCACTCCCATTCACACATGTCTTTCAGAGGCCACTCAATCACAGGGAGGACATGCAGACTCCATACAGAAGGCACTCCAGCCGAGAATCAAACAGGAGAACCTCTTGCTGTGAGGCAACAATGCTACTGCTGTACCACCGTGGCTTGTACATAGCCTGCACTCATTCTACCAATGTTTCTGGGACTTCAAACCACCCCAAAAGTACTGCCCAAATCAGCTTTCTTGGGACCTTGTCATATGCTTTCTCTAAGTCTAGGAATGCCCAGTTGGACTCTTTCCTCATCTCTAGCTTCTTTTCAGCTGTCTGTCTGATTGTAAACATCAGGTCAATTGTGCTGCATCCTGATCTGAATCCAAACTGCCTATCTTCCATCTTACATTCAACTACTCTGTGTATCCATTTATCAGTCACCTTCTCCAGAACTTTCATGCAATGTGACAGGAGTTTGAAGCCTCTGTACTGCTCACAATTGTGGATGTCCCCTTTGTTCTTGTACACTGGCACAAGTATGCTTATTCTCCAGTCATCTGGGATACACTTTTCTCTCCACATTGCTTTGAGTACCCTCAGGAGCCATTTCTCCCCATCTCACCCAGCATCTTTATCATATCTGCTGGGACCTCATCTGAGCCTGCTGTTTTCCCTGACTTCATTTTCCTTAGTGCTATTCTTGCTTCCTTTAGGGAGGGCTCCTCCTCTTCTCTCATTGTGGGCTATTTCTGGGGCAGTAACACTTCTGTGGGTTTTTCTTCATTCAGAAGCTGCTGGAAATATTCCTTCCATCTGCTTTTGATGTCCTGTGGACTGGTGGCAGGTTGTTGCTGGCATCCCTTATGAAGGGTGTCTGAATATCTTCTTTATCTTTCTGTCTTTTCCTTGCAAACTGATATAGTTTTTTGTGTCACCTACTGCGTCACTTTCCAGAAGCTGGTAGAGTGCCTCCAATGTCTTGTTCTTTGCTATTGCAACTCCTTTCTTAGCTTCTTTGTTAGCCAATCAGTATTCTTTCCTAGCCTGGTTGGTCTTTTCCATCTCCCACGTTTCCTGCACTCCTTCTTTCTTTTGATGACTTCCTAGACTTCTGCATTCCACCATCTGCTTTCCTTATGCACCTTATTTACATACCTGGCTCGGCCACATATGTGTTCTGTAGTCCTCACACATGCTGTCTTGAGGCGTTGCCATTCTTCTTCAACTCAACCTATTTCCTTCTCTTATTGGGGTGCTAGACCCTTGAGTAATTCCTTGAACTGTTGTCCTTTCTCTCCAGTAAACTTCCAGGTCTTCACCCTGGTCTCTGTTGACCTTAGAACCTTTACTGATTACTGCTTACAGATGATTGTGGCAACCAGTGGTTTATGCTGTGGGCCGACTGTTTCACTGGGGATGACTTTGCAATCAGAAAGACCTCATTTTTACCTCATTAGCATGTCTCTGAATCACTCTTTAGCTAACCCTAGAACTGTCATACATGATGATGGTGGTAGTGTACTCCCAAACTGTATTGGCAAAGAAACCCCTCTACTCTCACACATGCATGAACACACACACACACACACACACACACACACACACACACACACACACAAAAACATACCCCCTACCCCTACGTCTTCACTGAACTTACTTGCATTGCAACTGATCCAGTAGGAGTAAATGGTTGACTGCTGTCTTTTGGCAGTGTTCACTTTTTCCACCAAAACTTAATGCCGTGGAACAATTATCTGAATTGCTTGGCAGTGTAAATCTGGAGACATTGGTAAATCTAAGAGAGAGCCAATACCATTAGCTGTACCTCTGAATTGTTACATTAATATGCAGCTCCACCAGTGAGATTGACATCCTTTCAGAGGTCCTCACTAGGGGTACCTCAGAGGTAGGGAGGGAGGTCTACTGTTCTGAAAGGCTTATCACAACAGGGAAAATGACCATGTTAATCTCTAAATACAGATACAAAATATAATTAAATAGAACAATTATATAAACTATCCTTTCTTGTGATGGTTGCAACAAAGTAGTAGCTGATATAGAAATTTTATAGCTAGTGCACATTATTATTTATTGACATTTGATTACTGGGAAAATTCAACTGGGTATGAGCCTATTTTCAGCAGAGGCCCAGGAGAAAAAGGTTCAAAGTATTACAAAACATTTTAAGAACAATAATTTCACAGGCTTTAAAAATAATACAAAAAACAAATACAATTTAAATAATTATACCAATTAGGCACAATATGAAAACACTGGTTAAGAATAGATACAGGTATGGAATGTTATAGCTGGTAAGAAGCTATGTCTATGTTAGCTGATGGGGTAGTTATAACCAATTTAGGCATTTTAGTGCTATACAATGGTAGGTTATGAAAGGGGCATCTGCTGCAAATTTAGCTACTTTATTATAGTATTGTTCAAGGTTTGATTTTTTTCTGATGCCTGAAGGTTAGTAAATATGGGAGCAGCAAAAGGAAGTATGGGGAGGAGATAAGTAGTGGCAAGTATAGCTTTAGTTGCATTGATGAACATTTTTTGGCTCTATAAAGCATCCCTACTTTTTGATGAGTTTTTTTGTATGCAGTTTTGTATATGCAGGTCAAATTTAAGATCATCATCCATTATCATCCCTAATAATTTGCTGTGAGTAGTGACTTCAATGGTTGTATCATCAAGAGAGAGGAATTTTGTTTTTTTTCATGGGAAACAGATTTTGGGAAAAATTTGTTTTAATAGGGTGGAGCATGAGTTGTGAGTTAAGTGTTTCAGTTGCTGATAAAGCTTCCTGAGAAATATTTTGGAGGCTTGCCACATTGTCAGATGTGAAAATGAGTGTGGAGGGTTTTGGTGTGAATGTTAAAGAGGAAGGGAGCATGGATAGAACCTTGTGGTACACTGGTGGTGACTGAGAGGTATGTCAAGAGGGTAGAAAGCCATTTTACTGACTGAGACCTATTGGATAGGTGGGCTGGGAGAGACCTAATGAGATCTGAAATAGAAGTTTTGCTGTGACACACAGTGTCGAAGGCTTTAGACAAGTCTAGAAATATGGAGGAGACTAGTTTGTCATTATCTCTAGCTTTATTGACAGTACTTTATAGGGTCTAACTCTAAACCGGTTACAAGTGGCATTCCCCAGGGTTCAGTACTAGGACCCCTCCTGTTCGGCATATACTTCTCAGAGGTACAGGCAAGCACAGGAGGACTATGGCTGACCAAGTTTGCAGACGACTGCAAACTAGGGGCTATAACTGACTCTCCGGCTGACACAGACATTATCCAAAAGGTTCTCACTGAGACAGATACCTGGTGTCAAAACCATGGCCTCAAACTAAATGCCAAAAAGTGCATAGTCATCCCCTTTGGAAAAAACAAAGTACCCACAAACTACCACATAGGTGGTAGCCCCCCTAAATACAGAAGATGTAATAAGGGATCTGGGGACCCAAGTAGATAGTAACCTCTCCTTTAATAATCACATTGCCAAAGTGGTTAGAAAATCCTTCTAAGTGACCCACCTAATCACAAAAGGGTTTGCATCCAGATCGAAAGATGTCATTGGGCCCCTCTATGCATCACTCATCAGACCTATCATAGAGTACAATGCCCCATTTGGGATGTACCTTACAAGACACCTGCGACAACTGGAAAGACCACAGAAGTACCTCACCAAGAGGATCACTGGCCTCAAGCAGATGCCCTATGCAGCTCGACTGAAGAAACTCCAGCTGTTCTCGGTTGCATACCGTCTTCTCAGAGGTGATCTCTGCCTGACATACAAGGCCATGTCCGACATAGAATTGATGGACATGCTCCACCTAAATAAAACCATATCCCCTCAAGCCACATGCTCCAGGGATCTAAACCTCACCACAACAATAAATAGGACATGCTGGAGGGATAGATTCCTGTCCCAGAAACTTCCCATGCTCTGGAACAAGATTCCAATCTACATTAGGCAGAGCTCCTTGCTAACCCTCTTCAAGAGAAACCTTGACGAGTAGATGGGGAACAGAAAGTTTACCCCAGGGATCACTTCAGTGGCTCTGCTGGACAGAGGCACAGGGAACTAATCTAAGGGGTCGGTGAAAGCCAACACATTCTGGCTAGGCTTATAAATGCCTTCGGGCAGATAGCCTAGTACCTACCTATGAACCTATATTCTGCTGTTTAAGCTGTTATGTAGAGTCTGTGCAAGACCTTTGTAGAAGCATTCAGCTTTGTAAGAGCTAGCTGCTAGAAGAATTAGTTGGATTTGCTTAGACTACACACTTGGACAGTACAAGTAAGTGAACGTTTTATGTTAGGGAGACTCTTTTATTTAAACTGTGAATTATTAATGGCATCTTTTGTGTTTGGAGTAATTAGTGGAGAATTTTAAGTAGAAATTATGTATACAAAGTACTTCCCGTTTCCATGTTTTTTATGGTTTATATAGTACAAAGCTTTGTATTTTATTTGTTTTATAGGTCGCTAGTTTTCTTGCACTCTGTGTGTGCAGTTATTTCATTGTGTGTGTGTTTGGGTTTGTGGATGGGGTATTATTCACATTGATAACTCACTATTTTTTCCCTTATTGGTTGGGAGTCTGGTTTTCCAGGAAGTTTATCTTGCTCTTTTTGCTTTGCTGTGCTGGATTTTAGCTCAACTAAGAAGATGTGGCCATTGTTGAAGTTTCTAGCGTGTCTTAGTTAGGTATTTTTTTATAAAATATTTATTGAATCTAAAACACCCATCTTACCCCAAAACCTTTTAGCACTGTTATAAGGCAAACTACATCCTATTAAGTGACACCATTGGTAGTTTCCAAGCTCCTCCAAACTCAGAAAACATTGAAGCCCATATGGAGGTGTACACAAAAGCACTGTATGAGCATATAATACCCTAAGCATTGGCTTTGTTCCCACAGAGTGGAGAACAGCAATAGTAATCCCTTGCTCAAAGGGGCCCATCAGCTAACCCTGGGAACTGTAGACCCTTAAGTCTAACCAGCCTAATCTGCAAGACCATGGAAAGAATCATCATGGACCTTATCATCAAGGACATAGGTGACCTTCAGACCCCTGACCTGACCCAATTTGGCTTCATTAAGAGTAGATCATGTTTATTAAACCTGGTGGACTTCATTGAGAATGTGTGACCAAAGCCCTGGATGAAGGAAAAACAGTGCATACCACCTATCTTCACTTAGTCAAGGCTTCTGACACAGTCCTCCACTCAGGTATCATTGAAAAACTCTCCCAGCTGGGGGAGCCTGTACGACACTAGACGGGTAGCCATATGGTTCACCGATTGAACGCATACTGTCAAAGTTACTCTACCACTAGAACACTTACCACAAAGGAGCCAAATGCTGTGTGCAGTAAATCCAAGAATCCTAAAACAAAATAACTAATAAACAACAAAAGGTTTTGCAAACAAGTGCACTTAGGTTTTTAATTGACCTGTTACCAGTGGTACACCACAAGGATCTGTGCTGGGCCCTCTACTGTCTGGAATCTATTTCTTGGAAGTCTAGGTGAAAGTAGATGGCCTGTGGCTTACCAAGTTCACCGATGATTGCAAACTGGGTGCAATTACTGAGTCCCCCAATGATGTTAACATATTACAAAAGGGGCTAACAGACAAATGATTGGTGGCAAAGCCACAGGCTAAAACTAAACTCAAACAAGTGCATTATAATCCCCCTCAGGAAAGAGGAATTTCCTGCAAATTACAATATTGGCAGCACACTCCTAAACTCAAACCAATGTGAGATTTGAGAGCAGAAGTTGATAGCAATTGCAAACTTCAATCATCATGTGTCCACAGTGGTAAGGAAAACCTTCCACATTGTGCATCTCATAAGTAAGGACATTGCATCCAAGACTAAGAATGTTATAATGCCTTTGTACTCGACCTTCATCAGACCACTAATAGAGTACAGTGTTCCCTTGTGCATGTACCTCACCACACACACATGCAGCAGTTGGAGAGACCATAGTAGTTTCTCACCAAGAAAATTCAGGGTCTCCAAAACATGAACTACATGGAAGGACTGAAAGCTATGTCAATGTATTCAGTTTCTTGTATGCTGCTGACAGGCAACTTGTACCTGGCTTACAGAGCAGTCTGTGACTCTGCCCTAATGTAAATGCTGTAATTCCGCAAATCAAATTGGACAAGAGTCACTTGCTCCAGGGATCTCAACCTAGTCTGTGACATTAAGAGAACATACCAGAGAGAGATTTCTGCTCTTAAGGAAATAAACTCCCAATTCACGGTAAGCAGAGCTCCTCAAAGACCCATTGCAAGTGCAACCTAGATAATTGGATAGGAGATCATAAATTCACCTTGAGGGTGGTACCCATTTCCCTCATGGACAGGGGTAGTCAGTGCTGATAATAGACTAGCTATGTGAATAATGATCATCTAACCAATGTCAGTTAAGGAACATGGATATGACATGGCTAGGCTTGTAAAGGCCCTAGGGCCATTAGCCTAGTAACCTCCTATGAACCCATGGACATTTATTTATATATTACTTTATTTTACATTTGTTGATCATGTTTGTCTGGCTGAGCTGATAGCCCTTTTTCAGCAGAGGCCCGGGGAGAAAAGGTCTACAACATTTACATATAATGTTTTAAACATTAAAAAGTATGTAAACAAGAAGACTTTAACAATACTTGATTTGAAATTAAACAGGAGACAATATTAAAGTTCTAAGTTGGGAATAGTACAGTTTTAGAAAATATGTTGGGTGATTAAGTTTAAATTACATTTACAAAATATGCACAAGGAAGGAAAGAGATAAGATTGTAGATACGGCCAGGTCATTGTTGCTAGAGTGAAATATACAAAGGTATTCTTAAGATGGAGTAGGAGGCAATAACCAAGTTAAGAGGAGGAAGTTAGATGGCACTGATAGTTAAGATAACCAGTAAAAGGCTGGCAGAGTACTAAAAACAGGAGTGGATGACAGTTTAAGGGGGTGAGTACTGTGACATATATCCAGTGGCTGCTTAGGTAGTCTTTGGCAGCTGAGGCACTCCTTAAAATGGAGAACAGTGACATCTATGCAGTGACAGAGACCTGGTTCAAGGCTCCAGAGAGCACCCCTGCATTACCAAGCTATAATTCATACCACACCTTTCGGCCACCTAACCTGGACCAAAACACTAAAGGCAGAGGCGTGTCTATATTCATTACAGATATCCACACCTTCAGGCGAGTTGCTCAACATAATACATCCAAAATTATCCAAGTGCAACTAACACTGGGCAAGACTGCAGTCTAAGTTGTAGCTTGTTACAGATCCCCCACAATGCCCCAGGATTCCCACTCTTCATTTCTTAAGATACTGGAAAATATTAAGGTACAACCCAATACCTTAATTATGCGTGATTTCAACTACCCCACCATCAACTGAGAAAACTACTCATGTACCAACTCATTCATTCAATGTTTTCTGGAATTCATAAATTCCAATGCCTTGGATCAGCTTGTCCACACCCTCACCACAGGCAGGAATATCCTGGACCTGGTCATTACCAATATGGGTAACCGGTGTTCTACCAATATGGGTAACCGATGTTCTACACCAGAGGTCAACTCCTCGCTGGTCAGATCCGACCACAAGCTAATCACCATAGGCATTCATATCCTACCCCCACCCCCCATTAAAGAAACCACCATCAAAAACTACTCCAAAGCCAACTTCATGCTTCTTAAGACAGAAGTGGCAATCTTCATGACACCCATGCAGATGGAAAATAGAGGTACGACTGCTGAACCTTACACAAATGCACTGTATAAGCACATACACGAGTGCATGAATCGTGCCATCCCCAACAGAACCAGGACACTATCCTCAAAAAAATTAAACCAATCTGGTGGTCCCCTGCCATAAACAAACTCGACAACTGAAGGAAGAAGTTGTTTCAAAAAAGAGTAAAATCCCAAAATTGGAAGAACTTCCTGGTCAGCCTCAGCAAGAAACTGAGATTCCTCATAAAATCCTCCAAAGCCAGTTATGAAAATAAAATCGTCACTGATTCCAAAGGCAAACACAAAGCTTTCCACAGCTATGTCAAGAATCTCAATGGCAACACTCAGATCTGGTTTGAGCTACAGCACAATGCCACTAAATAAACAGAACCAACCGATATTGCCAACATCCTGGCAGATAGGTTCAGTGCTAACTTTACCCCCCTCTCACCCTCCAAAGGGCCCATCTTAATACCGGAAGAATGCAAAGCCACTGTAATCACAGATGAACAAATAAAGACCGCACTCTCCAAAGCCAATAACACAGCATCCATGGGACCAGACGTCATCCCAGGCTGTGTACTGCACAAACTACAGAACGAACTGGCACCCCACCTAAGTACCATGTTCAATCATAGCCTCACCTCAGGCTATGTGCCTACTGAATGGCGCACAGTGATGGTTATCCCACTTCACAAAGGTGGTGCCACCACAGGCTGTGGAAAATACCACCCCATTAGCCTGTTGAGCCTGGTCTGCAAGGCCATGGAACGTATCATCTTGGAGCTTATAAACAAAGGCATAGGTAACCTCCAAACCCTGGACCCCACTCAGTTTGGGTTTGTAAACGGTAGATCATGTCTACTAAACTTGATTAACTTCTTTGAAGCAGTCACTAGAGGCATAGACGAGGACAAGGTAGTGCACTCAGCCTATCTTGACCTCTCCAAGGCTTTTGATACCATCCCCCACTATGGAATTATAGATAAACTCACTAAACTGGGCATAAATCCCTATGTCACAAGATGGGTGGCCAACTGGCTTACTGAGAGAACCCATACAGTAAAAGTAGCCAACCCCAAGTCCAACTTCAGACCAGTGATGAGTGGAGTACCACAGGGTTCAGTCCTGGGTCCTCTCCTGTTCAGCATCTACTTCTCTGAAGTTCAGACCAACACAGAAGGTCTTTGGCTAACAAAGTTTGCAGATGCCTGCAAACTGGGAGCCATAATAGAATCACCTAATGATGTAGACATCCTAAAAAAGGACCTCACAGAGATGGATGCTTGGTGTCAAAGTCATGGCCTCAAGCTCAATGACAAGACGTGCATTGTCATCCCATTTGGGAAAAAACTCTGTACCCATGAACTACCACATAGGAGGTAGCTCACTAAATACTGAAAGTATGATAAGAGATCTTGGGACACAGGTGGACAGTAGTCTCTCCTTTGATAACGACATTGCCACAGTAGTAAGGAAATCCTTCTATGTGGCACACCTCATCACAAAAGGGTTCTCCTCTAGAAAAAGGAGGTCATTGTTCCTCTCTCTTCATCCCTCATCAGACCCATTACAGAGTACAATGCCACATTTGGCACGTATCTCACAAGACACCTACAACAATTGGAAAGGCCACAGAAATACCTCACTAAGAGGATTACCAGCCTCAAACAGATGCCATATGCAGACTGTCTCAAAAAACTCCAGCTCTACTCTGTGGCATATCGCCTACTCAGAGGCGATCTCTGCCTAACATACAAAGCAATATCAAACCCAGAGCTGTTGTACATGCTATACTTAAAGAAATCCCAATCTCTCAGAACCACATGCTCCAGGGACCTAAACCTTGTCACCACAATAAACAGAACATGCTGGGGTGATAGATTCCTGTCCCAGAGTCTTCCCATACTCTGGAACAAACTACCCATTCATGTCAAAGCTCCTCATTGGCCCTCTTTAAGAAAAATCTTGATGACTGGATGGGAAGTGGAAAATTCACCCCGGGGTTCTCTTCTGTGGCACTGCTTGACAGGGGCACAGGAAAATTATTTTCTTGGGTGGTGAAAGCCAGGGAACCTTTCTGGCTAGGCTTATATAGGCCCCAGGGCTGATAGCCTAGTACCTACCTATGAACCTATCAACCTAGAAGTACAGTGTTAGTGCTATGGGAAGGACAGTTAGCACATATGAAGAATAACCTAATGAAAAACAGTCACAAACAGACAGCTGTTTCTTTTGCTATACTTGCTGCACTAGCTGATTATGTTAAACAAATAATTTATTTTTTTCTAACTTACTCCAATTCTTTCCAAGCAGATACCCTGACCTTAATTAAACCAGAAAGGGATACTGTTCATCTGAACACCATTGTGCAAAAATTAGTGCACTTAAAACTGCAGTCCTTTTACACTAGAAACAATCACAACCCAAGCTTTTTGGACTCAACTAAGATACTGCAGCATCTATTTCAAAGTTACTCAAAAGAAAGCATTTAAAATTTGCCAGTCTTCCTGAGCTTACATACTGGAACTCTCTGTGATACCCCTGCACTGGTCCAGTAATCAAGGAGCCTCAATCCTCACCACTAGCAGCAGTGAGGGATGTACACATTGGGAGGATGACAAGTACACACACAGTAAAGTACAATTTCCCTGAAGAGCACACAGAGATCACAGTCAGTATGGGGCTGGTTTCTCCCTCTTCCTCCAGATCCCCAACAAGACTGTCCACTGGCACAGCTATAGGGTCTAGATCTCAACTGAGTGGCCAAGCCAAAACCTCCAGCACCCTCTCTGTCCAACCAGTGCTTTGTGTTCCTGCCCAAGTAAGTAGCTGACACACACACACTTTGAGATTTGATTTATACACAAACACACACCTGGGAAAGGTTGGCACAGGTTTACTAGCTATGCCCCCCTGCTGCCCAGTCTATAAGGTAGTATCAGCTGCCACCAGCCACTACTTATCAACTACATTTAAGGCCCTTACCAAAGGGTGCCCAGTCTTACGGTGTAATGTTACTATTAATCCAAATGGTAAGTGTGACAAAGACTAAGGCTATTTTGGAGTGGCCTATACAGTGTCACCAAATACACGTGCAAGCACTCTAAGAGATTAAATATATCTAAACAAACCAGCCACAATTAAAAGGTTTAAATATATTTAATAATAAATAATAAAAGAACAAGACAATACTCAAACAACACAGTAACTACAGAGTTCAGAATCACAGGAAATAATTTAAAACAACAATGCAGGACAGTCTCAAATAAATACAGAAAACATCTAAACTAATCTTTACTATAGTCCTGCCTATATTTAAAAGACACTATGCCATAAATAACTTACTTACAGAGCAAGACAAATGCAGATGAGAAGTGCTGAATTAATGTTTCTAGGTCCAAGACAAGATTCAAAATGCCCAGTCTCTGAGAGAGTTCCCAAATTAATATCAAATCATTACTGCTGGATTAGCCTGGATGACATAATTCTTTGTCACCTGCCTTCAGTTACTTGGCTAACAGAAACTTAACAACATTCAACATTTCTCTGTGAAAAATACATATCTCTCAGATGTTTGCTTAGAACTGGAAGTTATAAAACAATTAAATACTTTTACATTTTAGACGTAGTAATTACTTCTCTCCAAGACAATAGAAATGAACTTCTGGCTCTAGACATTGTGTCTGCTTGGTGCACTGAAACTACTTTTTATAGCACATCGTAAAGCACTTTTAATTTCAACTTATTTTCTTGAAGTTTTGCAAGTTAACTCTGTGTGTTCCAGCTTCTACTATTAAACATACATTTGCACAGGTACATAGTTTATACACCTTTCTGTTCTTTTCCAGAAGGGTACACTGTGGTTACAATCTTGAAGCTCACTACATAGCATACAGTTCAACACACACTTCTGAACCAATAGTTTAATATACACATAGCATATAGTTCTGTTACATTTGCAAGATGAGCATATGAATCATATCAGTATTCACAAATGACACACGACTATCCACAAAATTCCAGATAGCTGGGCTGGCAGTGTCACACTCTCCATCAGCTCTATATATTTTGGCTGTATCTACCTATTTCCAGGCTTGATTTATCCCTTCATACAAATTTTTTAATTCCCCATGACATTAAATTTTAAAGGTTAGTACACAAGAAAAAATATGACATACTGGTAGCACCAATTAATTAAAGAAAGAGGATCCATGTAAAACACCTCCCTTTTTTCTGAAGCACAAATAATGACATTGCGAGATAGAGTTTTGAAACAACTGTCATTAAAGTCTGTAGATTGTACACTGTCTTTTTGATAGTATGCTTATATATTTGCATCAATTTTGTCACACTCAAGTTTTTAAACTTGTGTTTCTGAGTAGTATCCCATAAACTTTCTGGAAGTGAGAATTATGTGCTACTTGGCCTTTTGTTTTTCTTCTGGTTAGATGACCATATTTTTGGCTGGATGTAATTGCTTTTCAAGAACCTTTGTACCTATTTATTTCCAGGTTGAAAGGTATGCTGTAGGCAGACAGGTTATCTCCAGTCACAGACACCTAAGTTTCCAGTTCCTCTGCTTGTTCTCACATATTTTGTATCAGTCTAGAGATTATCTGATCAGTAGGAGCTTTTTATTTCAACAATTATATTTTGTTGGGGGTTACCAGTAACAACAAATGACTATTTACAATGACAAACAGAGTGAAAATAAATGTAGATAATAATAATAATAATAATAATAATAATAATAATAATAATAATAATAATAATAATAATATGAATACAATAAACCGAATCCCATTCAAAGGCACTGTACAGAAGACAAATTAACTGATCTTATTTTCTAAATAGTTACTTTGTTTCTCTTTATGTTTTCTTGGATAATTTGTAGACAATTTCATAATGCACAAAAGTTAATTTTCAAATTATTACATTGCAATCCAAGAGCAGAGCTAACCATACTATTAATAGAGCACATATCTAGGGTCTTAGAACAAAAACCTTGTATACTGTTGTTGGAAGTAGCAACAGTTGCTTGTTCTTACATTATATCCAAGAGGAAGACCCCTAAGTTCTTTACTAAGGATTTTATGAGTTGGAGTCTTAAGTTCTGCAAAATATTGAATTCATTATATCAGAAGAAAGACTCGATGGAAATAGAAGACATATATTCAAGACACTTATACGCTAATGCCAAACTTTCTTAGACTATTGTTAGGACAATACTTAAATGAATAGGCAGCCAAGCGAACCATACTCCATATGGTAGTTTTATTTCTGTTTATGTATGAGCTGTTAAACATGTCAGATTAACATTCCACTAGGATGGTTTCAGTTGTTTATAAGATTATTTTTGTCTCAAAATAAATGAATTACTCTAAGGATGCTGCCCCACGGGCTGTCAATCTAGTTCTTTTTCCTCTGTTGCATGAATTGCCTTGGTTATATCACAGTTCATGAAGGTAATTGTTTTCAATAAAGTTCAATGGTTAGCAAATGAAAGGTGCTGCTTTCAGTTCCTTGGGCTTTCCTTTCTGAAACTCTCTCACTACTCTGTGGGGCATCTGTCCATTAGTTCTCTGACTCTCACTTCCTCACACTCAATAAATATATGAATCATACCTGTCCTACCCTTGATTATATCTTTAGCAACTGTCCTACCAGTTCCAAATTATCTTCAGCAGTATGGAAGTCTCTCATCCAACACTTTACAAGTGTAAGTCTCTTCTCGCTGGGTTCCACTTCTTTGTTTTCTTTATATCCCCTGCTTCTTTCATAATGTTGGTCACCACTTTTATACCCAGTTGCTCTGTTGTTCCTACCATAGGATTTTGCCAGCAATTATTATTTCTGAGCTTCCAAATACCCATACTCCTGGGGTTTCTACTCAGAATCTTCATCATTTATTCCTATTCTGTTGCAGCTACTTTCAAGTTGCAAACTGTCCCAAACTACTACTATTACCGTAATTTCTCCTCCCCTTCTCTCTTCTCTTCTCCTTATTTTGTTTATCTATCCATTGACCCTCTCTTTTATTCCATCCTCAAGTCCTGATAGCTTACCTGCCACTGCAAATCCAAGAATATCTGACATTTCCCATCCTTCTTCCGAGTCCTATCATTTTTTGTATTATGTTTCTCTTTCCTCTTTTAACAACACTGTCACATTGTCACTTTAATTGTGTATTCATTTACTGGATGCCTGGGGTGCATGTGTCTCACCAAGCAAAGGATTTTTGTTAAATTCATAATATGAATAATTTTAATTTATCCAATTAATGTTCATTCCAGACTGTTCTACTTTCTTAGAAATTATTACATCTTCTTCATGCAACCAAATAACAGCTACTACTCTTCTCTCATTTCTTGTGAATTCTTTTTTGCTCCCCTGCTCTTAGCTGACTATCAGATGTCTTCAGCCCCTCTCCCCATTCACCCTAACAGTCCTTCATTTATCTCTCCTGGGCTAAATCCAAACCATATCTGGGGCCATTGAGGAGACTGAGGACACAGCTGAGAGGGAGTGTGCCTTAAATCTCCTACCTCATGGTAGCCTTGTGAACTCCAAAGATGCTTGCTGCCATCAGGAAGTGCATGCACATTTCCAGCATGCACAGCCTCCCAACTTAGAGATACACTGCTTGCAGCTTAGGGCTTACCTGGCTCTTAATGCTGTTATTGCAGCAAGCATAGGCAGCCTCCCTTCCCCAGGATGAGTGAGCCAGAATCAGGCATTTACTTCCATCCCCATGTTTGGTCCCTCCAGCACCCATGATGCTACAGGAATCCATGCCATTGGGACCACAGTAAGGTGTTTATCCCTCTATGGCACAGAGCTGGCACATTTTTTAAACTCTTGACACTAAACTATTTATTCCTGCCTGTCAGATTCATTCAATCCATACCAGAACCTCCCACCTAGTTGCAGTTGAATGGATTGCTTCTTAAATTCTTCAAAGGCCTGTCAAATTTGTGGCAAATCCCATTCCAACTGAATTATTCCTAGACACCACTCTGATCTCCCTCTAAATGTCTCATGAAACTTTGTGCTAGGATGTAGATAAAAAGTAGAAAAAGGTCGGGAGCCATCATACATTCCTGCCCTAGTCATGCATCTGACCATACGTCTTTTAACTCATTCACTCCAATGGAGTTCAGGAATGTAGAGAACTTCTTGCAAAATTGTAAAATCTCAATTTCTTGTAAAGATATTAAGTTCAGTTATTAAGGTGATCCTCTACCATATTTCATTTGTATCTCATACAAGACATTCTAGTCTATGGAGTCAAATAATTTTTCAGTGTCAAAAAATATCACTTCTGCATTATCACTCTGCTTTCTCTCGCTGACCCCAGGAAGATTTCCAATATCCATCATCTTTTTTTTCTTCCCTTAACAACCCTTCTTTTTTACTCTCCCACCATGTCTGTAATAAAACCCTCTAACCTGTAGTAGGCCAACTTTGCTGCAATTTTTTGTATTAGCTTTTATAAGGAAAATTTGATGATAGGTGTCCAGATTTCCCAAACCTATTACCTATACAACACTTACTTACTGTGGAATTTAAGAAGGATTTTTGAAGGTCACCAGTATTACCTTACTTAACTTTTTCTCTAACTCCTACAGGCATATATAACTTATATTACTCAAAAATGCATTCAAAAATCATACCCCGTGATTAAATAATGCCTACACTAAGTGTATACTGTTCTGAATGAACAGACAACATGGGCATAACTCACATCTTCTTCCTCCTAATTTTAGTTTTCCTACTGATTTTCCTGCAGCTTTAAATATTGACAGGGATTCTTAAACTGTAGACTACATGTACACTTAGTGTAATCCTTCTGAGTAACTAGAAAGCACAAAAAATTTGGTAGGGGTGTTCTTGGATACATGTTGTGTACACTTAGTCATTGAATCTGGCCCATAATCTTGATTAGTACCCTCTGGAGGCTTTCCAACTTTCCTTCTGTACACACCATACCTGTTTACCTTAAACAATACCCATTTTCTTCTCCTATCTCTCTATATTTCTTCATAAAATTCTTCCATTGCATTTTCTGTGTGCATATATTTCTTCACTACATTTCCATTGTCTTCTTAAGCTACTACTGGTCTCACACAATAGTTTGTGACTTTGAATACAGTTATAGAGCTTGTATCTTCCTCTTCCTTCTCTTTAACCAGGCCTCTCCTTGCCCTCTCACCTTCTTTTCACCAACATTCCTGTTTCCTCACTAGCACTAGTACCCCAGGTGTTATTTTCATTTCCACTGTTTTTAGCCTTGATTTCTCTTTTCCTACTACTGTTCTTCTCTTCTCTTGTACACGTCTTTCTTTTATCTTTTTTAATTTCTCCAAATCTTTTGGGTTTCTAATACCATGATGGGAATGGACCCCATTCCTAAGTCAAAGTTGATTAAAGTTCATTAAATAAGTATTATTTCAATCTTTGATAACAGCCAGGAGTACTATTTGTAGCACCCGCAACATGTATTGGTAACGTATCTATATACGATTTTTATATGACCCCCTTGCTCCTACTACTATTGGAATTATCTGGGTATCTTTCTTCCACACCACTCTCATTTCTGCCTGCAAATCCTGATATTTTATGACTTTGTGTCTCTCTGTACACAAGATACTGTAGTCACTGGGTGTGGCGATTTCAAAGATCAATATCACTTTTGTCTTCTTTTCATGGACCACTATATCTGGTTTTCTAGCAGCTATATTTTGAACTGTTGGCAATTTGTGATCCCATGTGATGTAGAATTCACCATTTTCTATGATGCTTTGCGTCTTATGTTTCCAGTGTTTTTCATCCACTTCAGTACCATAATGTTTACACAATCCCCAGTGCAACAGTCTCGCCACATTATTATGCCCTTCAGTATACAGTCTTTCTGCCATTAGTATGTCTCAGAGGTGTGCAACTGTTTCCAGTTCTGTTTTACAAAATCTACATTTGTCTGTTTCTTCCACATATTCAATGGACTTTGTAAACCAACGTGTATGCAGCCCACTATCTTGGGCCGCCAATATTAACCTTTCATCTTTTGGTTTGAATTCGCCTCTCCTTAACCATTCCTGCATTCAATCCTGATGACATAAGGTTCTTCCAGGAGTTTTCTATACTTGCAACTATATTTATGTATTTTCCACATTTCTTCCTTCTCATCTAGTCCTTCACCTTATATTCTTTCTTTTGTTTTTTGGCACATTCATTTGTTGCCTGATTTTTATCTACTTCTGGTTGGATTTCCATTCCCGCTTGATGCCGATATGCTGCTACTAGATTAAAAACAGAAGTCATCTTAGTTTTATTCTCCTCGTGTTTCAAAACTTTCACTATGCAATGCTTGGGTCTTGTAAGGTCAGCAGATATGTATGCAGTCCCATGATTGCAGATCTATACATGCAATCAATTTCGAGGAGGCCCATACCTCCTTCAGAACAGGGAATATATAATTTTGATATGCACTGATTTTTATATTTAATTTTTTTTTTATATTTTTATTTTAAAAATCATTTGATGAGCATGAAGCATCCATCATCCTTCTTGTTTTTCTGTCTAATCTATCCAACACCTTTTGGGTCCAGTCATTCACTCCAAAACTGTAAGTTAGGATAGGAAGAGCAAACTGGTTTATAGCTTGAATTTTGTTCCTAGATGTAAACGCTGTTTTCATGATCAATTTAAGTCTTCTAAAATATTCATTACTAAGTTTTATTCACATTTGTTCATGTTTTATTGTTGATCCTTCATCATTTCCCAAATATGTATAAACTCCATCTTGCTCAAGTTCTTTTTTATCACATTCTTGTCCCAAACTGATGTTTTCTTGCTGCTGCAGTTTTTCTGCTTTAAAGGCTGCTTTTGCACATTTATCAAGGCCAAATGACCATCTTATATCTCCTGAAAAAGTTTTGAATACTTGCAGTTGTGCTTTCAGTTCCTCATCTGATGACCTATACAGTTTTAAATCATCAACAAAAAGAAGATGAAAAGTCTTTACACTTTGTTGCTTTCTAGGGGCCAAATTGTAGCCATGATATAATTTGTTAAGCAGACAGCTTAATGGGTTAAGGGCAAGGCAAAAGAGCAATGGTGACAGAGACCACCCTGGAATATTCCCCCTTTGGATTTTTATCCCTGGAATAATAATTTGTCCTTTATCATGGCTTAACTGCAAAGTGGTTTGCAACTGTTTCATGGTTGCTGTGATGTACTTTATCAGTGTAGGGTGTATCTTATACATTTTTAAGCACTCTTTTATCCATGAATGTGGCATACTGTTAAATGCTTTCTTGTAGTTAATCCATGCCATACTTAGATTCTTCCCATTTGTACAGTTCTCCAGTATGACTTTATTTAACAATAAATGATCATTTGTTCCATATGACTTTCTTTTATTGCCAACATTGAGTTTTCTTCTAAATGACTATAAAATCTGTCAGCATCAATTCCAGTGTATAGTTTATAGTTGCCAAAAGGTAAGTTATTGCTCTATAATTTTTAGGGTAGCTTGCAGGTTCACTCTTAAGTAAGAGCATTGTTCTCCTGTTTTTAGCCAGGTTGGTGTCTGTTTGGGTTGTACATATACATAGTTCTTACTCATGGCTAAATCTTCCTGCAAAGTCATTAATACTTTTAACCAGAAGTTAGGTACTGCATCTGGGCCTGGGGATTTCCAATTAGAGGCTTTTCTTAACTTTGTTTCAATCTCTCTTACTTCATCCCATTTCATATCCTGTGCCTTTCAACTTCTTCAGGTCACTCCAGAACAAGTACAAATACGACTCTGTCATTGTCCATGTTGGTGTGAATGACCTGAGCCATACCTCCCTGGACTACATGAATAGAGACACGGAAGAGCTCTCTGATCTTGTAGCCCAGGCTGGTATGACCCTGAGTAGCATCCTGCCCTCACCAAGAATGATACCACAGTATAAAGAAAAAAATTCTCAATTTCAACAATTGGCTAAGTTTCTGGTGTCATTCAAAGGGGATCCAGTGTCTGTCCACCTGGGATGACATGCTTGACAAACCACGCTGCTTCGCTAGAGACAGCTTGCACTTGTCACCCTTAGGCTTTCGAATACTGGTCAAGGCTCTTGCCACCCCCATAGTGCCTTTTTTAGGCAAGGATCAAAAGACAAACCCACCACCATAAATAGCACAAGTAACAAAAAACTGAGGGTAATGCTACTCAATGCCAGAAGTCTAAACCTCAAAATGCATACACTCGAGGCACTCCTCAGTATGGAGAAAATTGATATATGTGCAGTAACAGAAACCTGGTTTAAGACTCCAGAGAGCACCCCAGAACTACCAGGCTACAACTCATACCATACATTTCGGCCACAGAACCTGGACCAAAATACAAAAGGTGGGGGTGTATCCATATTCATCAGGGATACCCACACCTCCAGGTTAGTGGCACAGCACGATGCTTCAGAGATCATCCACGTGCAACTAACAATAGGCAAAACTGCAATTCAAATTGTAGCTTGCTACAGATCACTCACCATGTCCCAGGACCCCATTCCGCATTTCTGGAAACACTGGGAAGTATAAAGGTCCTACCAAACACCCTAATATTGGGTGATTTCAATTACCCAAACATTAATTGGGAGAACTACTCAAGTACTAACTCCCTTGCCCAACATTTCCTAGAATTAATAAGCTCAAACGCCCTGGATCAACTGATCAACACTCCCACCAGAGGTGACAACATATTGGACCTGGGTGACCGGTGCTCCACACCGGAGGTCAACCCTTCACTGGTTAGATATGACCATAAACAAATCACTTTGGATATCCACATTCCACCCCCACCCCCGGACAAGGAAACCACTGTGAAAAACTTTTCAAAAGCAAACTTCACGTTACTTAAGACTGAGGTGGAAAGTTTCAAAGCCCCCATGCTAAAGGATAACATTGTCTAAGCTGCAAAATCCTATTACTAATGCATTTTATGGGGACCTACAAGAATGCATGGATCATGCTATCCCAAGCAAAACCAAGAATCACTCCTCCAAGAAAAGGAAACCAGTCTGGTGGACACCTGCCATAAACAAACTATACAATAGAAGGAGAAAACTAGTACAGAAAAGAGTAAAATCCCAAGAAGGGAAGCAAGAAACTACAATCCCTCATAAAATCACCCAAGGCGAGTTTCAAAAGAAAAATTGCCAAGGACTCCAAAGATAACCACAAGACATTCTTTAGCTATGTCAAGAATCTAAGTGGCAATGCTCAGATCTGCTTGGAGTTAGTGCAGAATGGTACAAAATACACTGAACCGACTGATATTGCCAACATCCTGGCAGACAGGTTCAGCACAAACTTCACCCCCCTCTCACCCCCAAAAGGGCCCATAACCATACCAGAAGAATGTAGTGCTCCTGAAATTACAGACACTCAGGTTAAAACAGCCCTCTCCAAAGCCAAAAACACAGCATCAATGAGACCAGACGGTGTCCCAGGCTGCATCCTACACAAGCTCAAAGACGAACTAACCCTTCACCTAAACACACTGTTCAAACTCAGCCTCTCCACAGGTTACGTACCCATAGAGTGGCACACAGCAATGGTTATTCCACTCCACAAAGGTGGAGCCACAACAGACCCCAGGAACTATTGCCTATAAGCCTGACTAGCTTGGTCTGCAAGGCTATGGAGCGCATCATCATGGAACTCATTAACAGAGACATTGGAAACCTCTAAACACTGGATCCTACTCAGTTTGGCTTTGTTAAGGGCAAATCATGCCTCCTAAATCTGGTGGACTTCTTTGAGACAGTTACCAATGTATAGACAAGGGAAAGGTGGTACACACAGCCTACCTAGACCTC
Organism: Protopterus annectens; assembly: GCF_019279795.1. NCBI lineage: Eukaryota > Metazoa > Chordata > Ceratodontiformes > Protopteridae > Protopterus > Protopterus annectens. The sequence goes on along the minus strand of NC_056728.1, from coordinate 115,361,011 downwards.
GCAAAGGCCTTTGACACCATTCCCCATTCTGGTATTACAGACAAGCTCACCAGCCTGAACATAAACCCCTATGTCACAAGATGGGTTGCCAGCTGGCTCAAGGACAGAACCCACATGGTAAGAGTTGCTGCAGCTAGGTCTAACTCTAAACCGGTTACAAGTGGCATTCCCCAGGGCTCAGTCCTAGGACCCCTCCTGTTCGGCATATACTTCTTAGAGGTACAGGCAAGCACAGGAGGACTATGGCTGACCAGGTTCGCAGACGACTGCAAACTAGGGGCTATAATTGACTCTCCATCTCACATGGACATCCTCCAAAAGGGTCTCACTGAGATGGATACCTGGTGTCAAAATCATGGCCTCAAGCTAAATACCAAAAAGTGCATTGTCATCTCCTTTGGAAAAAACAAAGTACCCACAAACTACCACATAGTTGGTAGTCCCCTAAATATGGAAGACGTAATAAGGGATTGGGGGACCCAAGTAGATAGTAAACTCTCCTTTGATAATCACATTGTCAAAGTAGTTAGAAAATCCTTCTACATGGCCCACCTTATCACAAAAGGGTTCGCATCCAGATCAAAAGAGGTCATTGTGCCCTTCTACTCATCGCTCATCAGACCCATCATAGAGTACAATTCCCATTTGGGATGTATCTTACAAGACACCTGCAACAGCTGGAAAGACCACAAAAGTACCTCACCAAGAGGATCACTAGCCTCAAACAGATGCCCTATGCAGCTCAACTGAAGAAATTCTAGCTGTACTTGGTTGCATACCGCCTACTCAGAGGTGATCTCGGCCTGACATACAAGGCCATGTCCAACCCAGACCTGATGGACATGCTCCACCTAAAGAAAAGTTTATCCCCTCGAGCCACATGCTCTAGGGATCTAAACCTCACCACAACAATAAATAGGACATGCTGGAGGGATAGATTCCTGTCACAGAGACTTCCCATACTTTGGAACAAGATTCCAATCTACATTAGGCAGAGCTCCTCGCTAACACTGTTCAAGAGAAACCTTGACGAGTGGATGGGAAACAGAAAGTTTACTCCGGCGATCACTTCAGTGGCTCTGCTGGACAGAGGCACAGGGAACTAATCTAAGGGGGCGGCGAAAGCCAACACATTCTGGCTAGGCTTATAAATGCCTTCGTACCTACCTATGAACCCATGAACCTATTATTTCTTTTATTTCTACTATCCATTAAGCATCTTTGTTATGTTCTACAGGATCCATAAATACTTCTCCAAAGTGTATCTATTTCTTCTTTTGTTTTGATGGTCTTTCAATTTCTTTAACCTTGTTTCTCAATTCTCTATAAAATCTTTTGGGGTCATCAATAAAGTGCTTATTTTATAATTTTCCTTTATATTTATCTGTGTGTCTTCTAAGTTTTGCTGCCTGTGCTGATATTTTTATTTTATTATTTGAGATAGTAAAGGATAAATCCTGATCCATTATAATACTGCACATTGCTTTTATCATGTCTATCTTTCTATTTTTATTGATCTGTTCCTTCTTCTATACTCTTCTAACAGTGACACGTCTTCTCTTAATTGCTTTATAGTTTTCTCTATTTGAAACTTCCATGATGGTATTCAATTTCTCCCCTTCCATTCCCTTACTACCCTGTGTTCTTGTGGTAGAATTTTATCTGTTATTAATTTAGCTGCACAGTAATATATCCTGTTTTCTTCTGTTATATTGCATGAATCTCTTTGGGCAGTTTTAATTACTGTGTTCATTTGTTTTATCAAACTTCTGACGTTTTGGGTTTTATTCACTTTCTGCAGTCTATTTCTTTCATTGATCTTAATATGTCTATCGATCTCTATTAAATCAAGCAACTCTTCTCATAGCTTATTTTCTTCTAAACTGAGGGCACATTTTTGCTCTCCATTTTTTGCGGGCGTTCTATAGAAAGTTCTGCAGCATCTTCCTGTGGCACATTCTCTTCAATTTCATCCTCTGTTGTCCGTTGCTCAGTCGTATGGGAACTTACTGGCCCATGACTCCTCAATATTGACTGCATCAGAGTTGTCACAGTTTCCTCTTCCTTCCCTTGCTCTCCAGCTTCAAGTAAAAGTTTGTACTGGTTTCCTGTGGAAGGCTCCAAAATATCTCCATACAGCAACTGACCAGTTGCTTCCTGTTCTACTGGTTTCTCCTTAATTTGGATGCCCATTGCTCTATCCTACTGTGGTGCTTTCTGAGTTAGATTTTCTACTCTGAATCCTTCACTTCCCAGGTAATCCATAACCTCAGTTTCTATTTCTTTAACTTCTCCATTACTAATCTTCTTTTCTACCTTTTCTCTTTGTCGTCTTATTTTTTCTATTGTAGTTTTTCATGTCCAGATTCCTTTGCCTGTATTTCTCTTTAAATATCTTTGGTGCTGCTCTTTTTGTATTGGTTAGTTTTGCTTTCTCCTTTGCATAAATATTACACCATATTAAATCTCTTTTTCTTTCCCATGTCCATATTTCTTCTTTAGATGTCTCCTGATTTTCCTGTTTCTACTTACTTTTGGCAGTCATTCCACCATGCTGTGATGCAACCTGTGTTATACCTCCTACACCAAATCCTTAACTTCGCAGACATTCCATAACTTCAACTTCTTTTTTTTTTAACTTCTGTTTTACTAATCTTCTTTTCTGCATTCCCTCTTTGTGATATTTTTGTTTTTATTGTGAAATTTTTCATATCTGGATGCATTTGCCTGTATTTCTCCTCACCTATCTTTGGGGCTGCCTTTTTTGTATTGATTAATTTGGCTTTTGATTTTGCAAAAATATTGCACCATATCAAATCTCTCTTTCTTTCCCATGTCCATATTTCTTTTTTAAATTATTCAAAAATTTCTAGGTTTTGTTGTTTATATTTTTGTACATCCTCAGATGCTTCTTTTATCAGATAGATCAAAGTTTCTTGGTCTATATAATGTATTTCACAAATCTGTTGTATTAGTAAACACAAATTTTTATTTGAAGCTTCTGACAGTTTTTCTTGTGGAAGTATTTTTCTTTCCTCTAATTTCTCTCTTAATCTTTTTGTATATCTTGCATCTGGAAATTCTAGGCTTTTTGCATAATAGTGACAATACATAATTTCTTTCCTATCCTCAATAGTCCACTCTTGGCTTTATGGCTGTTCTGTGGCCTATCCGTTTTTGTGACTTTTGTGGACTGCAACTTCCTTTTACAACAGTGGGGTCATCCTCGCCCTGGGCCTGGCCTGGGCCCATTGTAGGAATGTTTCCGTATTTTGCCAATTCTACACTGTCATTTTTTCCAGTCCTGGCACCAGTCCACCTACCAGCATTGGGCAATTTTATCCTGGGTCTTATTTTCATTTCCACTGTTTTTAGCCTTGATTTCTCCTTTCCTATTACTGTCTTTTCTCTTATACACTTATTTCTTCTACTGTATAGTTGTTTCACTGTCCTTCTAAAACAATCTCCCTGTGACTGCTTACCTTCTGATTATCAGCCTCCACATAGCTTTCACTGCAACCCACCGCCGCACACTTTTCTACATGTCCTGCTTAGGATTTCTTGATGATTATTCCAACACCATTGTTTTAGCAAGAATGATCAAAAAGAGAAATGTTATAACATTTACACCATTAAGGACTTCCAAGATGGCTGCACAGTGATCAAAAACTTATCTTCCGCTCTTCCAGTGTGAAAAAAGAAACTGAGAGATAAGGGCCAGTAATGCTTCCAGATTTTGTAAATACAGTTACTGACAAGTAAGTACACTACCTGGATGCCAGCAAAGAAGAATCTTAGAGAACCTGAAAGAAAATCAACTAGAAAAGGTGAAGAGAAAACATACATTGACTGGAAAGAACCCTGCAGCTGTTCAGCAACAAGCAGTTCAAGCTCCAGCTTTGGTGCAAGACATGTCTTACAGTAATCTAGAGAAAAAAAATCAAATGCGCTCAGAGCTGATTAAAATAAACAAAACATTAAAGGAGTATATCATCTCAAACAACAAAAACTTGGAAAAAATGGAAGAAGCTTTAAACAGCTTTTCAGATGAACTGTTAAAACTGCAAAAATCAGAGGCTGAAATGAAGAACAAGCTGGGTGAGTATGAAACTGCTCAAGAAGAGATGTTTCAAAAATGGTAAAGTTAGAGGACAGAACATGCATAGAAAACCTTACATATATAATTGCAAACAGGGAGCAATCACTGAGTCCCCCAACAATATCAACATATTACAAGAAGGGCTAACATAAACAAATGACTGGTGCCAAAGGCATGGTCTAAAACTAAATGAAAAAAAATGCATTAGTATTCCCTTTGGCAAAATGGAATTCAATACAAATTACAGTATTGACAGCACCCCCTGAGTTCCAATCCAGTGGTCTGAGACTTGAGAACACAGGCTGATAACAGTCTGAGTCTTGACCACCAAGTTTCCATAGTGGTAAGGAAAGCCTTCTATGTTGTGCACCTCATAAGCAAGGGCATAGCATCCAGGTCAATGGATGTTATAACATCACTGTACTCGACCCTCATTGGACCACTAATAGAGTATAATGCACCCTTTTGCATGTACCTCACCAGACACCTGCAGCAGCTGGAGAGACCTCAGAGGTTTCTCACTAAGAAAATACAGGGACTACAAACCATAGCCTACATGGATAGGCTGAAAGCATTGTCACTTTACTATGTATCTTACAGGCTGCTGAGAGGTGAATTGTGCCTGTCTCATAGGGCAATCTCCAACCTTGAACTAATGGAAATGCTGCACATCCAGAAGTAAAATGGCAGAAGAGACACCCACTTTATGGATCCCAACCTAGCTTGTGACATTAGCAGAACACGAGAGACAGATATGTCTCCCAGAGACTGCAGCTTCTCTTGAATAGACTTCCTATTCACATAAAACAGAATTCCTCACTGACACCATTCAAATGCAACCTAGACAATTGGATGGGAGACCACAAATTCACCCTTGGGATGGCACCCATGTCCCTAATGGACAGGGATAGCAAGTGCTAATCGCAGAACTGCTCTGTTCATAAATTTGTTCTGTGAACTACCCAAAAAGAACAAATGGGGATACTTGGGATTAACATGGCTAGGCTTGTAAAGGTTCTAGCACCATTAGCCTAGTAACCTCCTAAGAAGCTATGGACCTATGGAAGGAACATACTGTATTAACTTTATGAAAGCACAAATAAGCAGCTGGACTTGCATTCCACAACAGGATTTGTTAAGTGAAAGAGCAGATTTAGTGTATGCTCCAAATCTGGCCTTGAGAAAGCAGTCAAGACATGTATTAGTAAAGCTGCAATCATACCAACAGAAAGAGTTGGTTCTAACAAAAATGTGGCTGGAAGGCAAAGTATTAAAAATTGGAGAACTGGAGACAGTAGAGGGTTTGCAGAAAATGAACATTCACTGTATACCAGGCAGAAGAGAAGAAAATATATCCCAAGCAATTAGAGAATGTCAAGAGATTCGATGTGCTATATCTAGCTGTCTTCAGAATATTTTTTCTTGGAGAGACAAAGTCATTTCTTGATGGAGCACAGGCTATCAAGGAAATACAAAAGTTCGTCCAACAAAACGTGAGCCGTCAAGCAGAAGGGGACTGTGCTTCCCTTTCTTATGATAATAAAGTATACAGAGAGATTTTACCACTGAAATCTTTTCCAATGTTCCAAAGGAAAATGCTTGAGACATGGAAAAAGCACAGGAGTTTATTAGAAGAATCGGGAGTTCCTTGTATTTAAACCAGAGTCTGGGAATTGGAGATGCAAATGAACAGGAAGAAGACCAGCAATGCTGAAATTAGAGAATAAATGTGAGATTACAGAGCATCAGTCATACTTGTGAAATATGGCTTTGCAAGAAAAAGGGGAAAGATTGGACTTTTGTTGACTTTGTTAAACTTGTGGGGGAATAAAAATTGTATTCTCCACTTCATGTCATTAATGTCATGAATGACACTAAAGGGAAAGGAAAAAAGTAACTTTAAGCAATAGTTTTCTTAATAGCTTTTGTATAAAACATTTCATGATGTAAACTGCATGTTTTCATTTTCATTTTCATTTATTGATGTATGTGATAAGGATACTACAGTAAACAAGTGTTTTTTTGTTTTTAGTTTTAAGAAATGTAAGCATTAGATTGTGAAAAGAGAAGAAAGGGTGGACAAAAGCATATTTAAACTAATATGCTGTAATCTTGGGTTGATGAGGTGGGGGATGGGGTGTAAAAGTGCACAGGTATATATGCAGACTTGATAAGTTTTATCTTACTTTTGCATAGCTGAATAACTGGACACTTGGCTTAATTGGCTTAATCTAATAACATGTTTTGTGTAAGCAAGTAAATAGGAGAACATTTAATGTAATGAAAAGTTTTCCTTTAACAAATAAATGTTCAGTTTGAGAAGTCTGTAGCTGAGGGCAGATGTACATTTTATACAAAAGTTTCCATGGAGGAAAGCTGACTGGTATAGGTTCCTAGGTTCATAGATGTTTACTAGGCTAACAACCACAAGGGCCTTTTTAAGCTTATCCATACATCCCAAATCTATGAAAAGTTCTGATACCCTTGATAAGTTTAAGCATGGGCCTGGAAGATGAACCATTTACAGGTTACCTCTTTCCATTAGAAGCATAGGTGCCAAATCAGGGATGAATTTCCAGTTTCCCATCCAATTGTCCAAGTTGCACTTGAATTGAGTTAGGGAAGAACTCTGCTTCACATGGATGTGGAGCCTGTTCCATAGATGGGGTAGTCTCTGGGATACATACCTATCTCTTTAGCAGGTCCTATTTATATCACAGGCAAGGTTTAAGCCTTTAGAACAGGTAACTCTGGTGCTGTTTGTTTTGTGGATATGCAAGAGGTCCATCAGAGTGGGGTCTGACAATGCCCTGTATGCCAGGCATAGATTTCCCCTCAAAAGCCTGTAGGAGACAAAATACAGAGATAGGGCCTTGAGGCAGTCTGCATAGGATATATTACTTATGCCCTGTATTCTTTAAATGAGGAACCTCTGTGGACATTCCAACTGTTGTAATTGTATACAATTAAACAACAAAGCACTTTTTTAAGGCTAAACGTTTACATTTTCTGAAAAATGTACAAGCTGTTGTTGACATCTGAGGGGAAATAAGAACAGACAGCAATTATTGTAAGTAGGAGCAAAGGCTGTAACATGTGGCTTAGTATGAATAACCTTAATTTAAGGTTAGGTTTTGCCTGTGGTTGCAGGTGTCAATTTGAAACAATTGTTCCTATCAGGAGGTTAAGCTTCATTATTTAAAGATGTATATAGTTTTGTGTGCTTTTTTAAGTTACTAGGTTATGGTGGTGTTCTGGGGGTGTTTGTTTTTTTATTTGATGGCTTTCATTAAAACAAGACATCTTGTAAAATGTGACATATGTTTTAATGGAGATGACAAGAAACAACTGTATAAAAGATCAACCTGCCAAACATTAGTGGGTGCATGTAACACAAAGCTGGAAACAGACATTCAAAAAAGCTGTCATATATAACAGGTGAGAAGAATAACTTATTATCACAATGGCTATACTAAGCATGTTATTTTGGACCATGAATTGCCGTACATGTATAGACAAAAAGGAAAGAGTATTCAGTTATATTAAGAAATGTAAAGTGCAAATAGCAATGCTACAGGAGACACACCTGGAAAGAAATGAGCATGTGGATTTGATATCAGGGACAAAGGAAAAGGGGAACACTTATAGTTGTTAGAGGAGCTCCAATAGAGTTAGAAGAGAAAAAAAAAGATAATAATGGTAGATTTGCGGTAGTAAGGGGCTACTAGCTAGGGAAGAGGATTATGACGGCATGTATTTATTTTCCACCTAAAATTGCTATTATGGAGCTTAGGAAAATTTTGGGAGAAATTATCAGCTTTCAACAGTAAATATTACTTATAAGTGGGGATTGGAATTTGATTTGCAACAGCGGGGATGTATCTGGGGAACCTAGAAGGGAACATATAACAAAACAAAGTGGATTTTTGAAGAAAGTTATAAAATATTGAATATGAAAGACATGAATTCAGTAGTAGGAACTCAGACTTTACATATTATTCTGCAAGATAGAATAACTGGACTAGACTAGACAGATATTATATTTCATAGAACCATGTGAATTTAATCAAAAGCTTCAACACATATTCAATAACTATTATAGATCATTCGCTAATAGTTAAGACAAAAATACAGAGCAATGAAGTAATAAGGAGACACTGGCACTTCCCCACCTACCTGCTAAAAAGAGAGGAATTTAAAGAATGGGTAGTGGAAATTATTCAAGAGTTATTAGGGGATGTAGAAATTCCTTCAGAAGTTATAGCTAGAGAGTGGAATAAAATGAAAGCGGAGTTTACAAATAGAGTAGAAATAAAAGAAAAAGAGATATGGTTAAGAAATAACTGGAATAATTTAGAGGGCTGACAAAGTTTAAATTATTGCAGAATAAAGGGGATCTCATAGAACAAGAAAAGATGCAATTGCAGAGTACTAAATAGAAAACAAGGGAGTCTTTGTATAATATGCATATCCATTAGTTTAGAAAGATTGCTGTTAAGAACGTCTTTCTGATAACTTCAGAGCACAAAACCTTTTAGCACAATGTCTAAGGGAACAGAAAATTGAATGAGTTGATGAGTTGTTGCCAAACTTAGGGTGCCTATAACAAGAAAAAATAACCACAGATCCTGTAGAGGTATTAAGAGATATTTTGGAAATTTTATGAAAATTTGTATAAGGTAGGAGAATGTGGAAATCAAGAAAGTTCATAAATGGAGTATTTATGGAAGGCTTAAGTTTATCATGGTTAGAGGTAGATGAGGCTCAACAATTAACAGTTGAGATGGGAGGAGAATGAGAGTGAAATGGTGACCTACTGAAGTAAAGTCTCCAAGAAAAGATGGTATTCCCGAGGAAGTTTAGAAGCTAGGAAGGGAAAAATAGTGCTAAAGATCTGGAAGGTTTTAACTATTTTAAAAGGAGGGGAAGCACCAGCATCCTGGAATAAAGCTGTGATGGCTGTAATACTTAAAGATGGTAAAGACCTATTAGATCCAGCTTCATATAGGCTCATTTCAATTTTGAACCATGATTATAAAGTGTTTATATCTATGATAGCTAAAAGAATGGCAAAGATGTTGCCAGAATAAATAGATATGGATCAATGTATTTTGGAGTGGCGGAAATCATTTAAGAGCAGTAAAAGAACAATACGGATTCAGAGGGAAGCATAGTATATGAAAACACTGCTGCTGTTGTTGTGTCCTGATGCAGAGGAAAACATTTAATAAAGTAAAGTGGGATTTTAAGAGTAGGGCAGTGGAAGCATTTGTATTCCCTGATATAATTATAAGATCAATAGGAACATATTTGAGGGACCAGAGACAAAAATTAAATTAGGAAGGTTCCTTTCTGACACTTTGTATCTGAACAATTGAACCAGGCAGGGGTGTCCTCCTCCCCAATATCATTTGCTTTATATTTGTCATTGACAAAGAAAATAAGAAACTCAGAAGTTCGAGGTTATAATCGGTATGGCAATCAAGAAAAGATTACTTTATTTGCAGACAATGTCAGTCACTGACCACTTTACATCAGACATAAAAACCTATATAAAGTTATGTTTTATATTAACATATCTCTATATGGAAGACAGAAGAACTGAAAGGTCTGTGTTAAGGTACAGCAGTTGTGGTAGAGGGTGTGAAGATATGTGAAGGCTGCCAGCCTAGCTAGATAGAATTTTGTAGATAATTCTATGTCATTGTAAATATGAATATAATCCACAGGCTTGTCCTCTTAAATGTAAGAAAACTGTGTTAAATGTTGAACTTCAAAAATGTAACCACAGTGCACTCTGCTGCAAAAAAGCTGATAAATCAAGAATTGTATGACTGTTTGATCTCAAAGCTAGGAGACATAATGCCTGGACTGAGGAATTCCTTCTATTGTTTTGAGACCAGAGTTACTTGCTAGATTTTACATATATAATGTCTTTTATTGCTGTAGTTTCCTGGGTGGCCACGGTGGTGCAGCAGTTAGCGTTGCTACCTCACAGCAAGAGGTTCTCCGGTTCGATCCTCGGCTGGGATGCCTTCTGTGTGGAGTCTGCATGTCCTCCCTGTGGTCACGTGGGTTTCCTCCGGGTATTCTGGTTTCCTCCCACATCCCAAAGACATGCTGTAGGTGGATTGGACATTCTAAATTGGCCCTAGGTGTGTGTGCATGTGTGTGCCTTCTGTGGAAGGCTGGGCACTGGACTGGCAACTCAACACCATAAAACTCCACTGCCAGTCATGCGCAGACAAGTGATCTGCTGTGGCGACCCCTAACTGGGAAAAGCCGAAAGAAGAAGAAGAAGATTATTTTGTACCCGATAAAACCAAAAAAAAAAAAACATCTCAGTGTTTTGGAACATATTGAAACAATTACAAGTCTTTTTGGGATATAATATTAATAAAGATAAAACAAAGGCTATAGCGGTAAAGTATGCTGGTGCTGGATTATACAAAGAATATAATTTAATGCAATCAGAAAGGTGAATCAAAGAACACAAGCAGCCATGGTCATAAAAATGTGTACAGGGGGCCCATGGTTTAAAAACAGCCCAATGGTAAACTTAATCTACCACTGGGCAGATGCATTTTCTTTTAATGTGAGTTTCAAGGGCAGAGAAGTTTACCACTTATGCTAAGTCTGTTTTCAGTGTGAGACTGTATTATTTTATTTAACAAATGACTACCAGTGTTTGTGGTATAAAAATAGAAATAAATGTTTTAAATTGACTCCAAATATCTGTAATCATTGTAGAAGTAAAGAAGAAAATAATATGCAACCTGAGGGATTTGAACCATGTGTATAGTAACTGGGGAGAAATAGCCAAGTAATGGGGCACTGGAATAGCTCTGAGGGGTGGTATCCTGATCCTTTACCATGCCTAGTGCCTCATTTATCCATGATTTGGCTCTTCTTATATATCTGATTTTACAAAGAGCATTGCTTAATTTTATTTATTACAAGCAAGAATTTTATTCTTCAGATTTAAATGCCTGTGATTGGTATTTTTTAACTTAGGTATATTTGTATTGTCATACAGGTAACAATAACTGTTGACTCATGCTTTCAAAGAAACAGCTCAAGCTACTGCTACCAATCAAATGTGCTAATGTGTAAACAGTACGCAAGTTTTTGATATGCTAGTGTAATCTAACTTGTCATAATGTTGTCATAAAGACAGGCAAATGGTAACTGGTACTGCAGAGATACAATTAACCCATCCTTGTAAATATTGTACAAGTGCTTGTGTGCAGAATAATCCTGATCAAGTTTCAATCATTCTTGGGAAGTCTGCACACATAGGCAATGGACTCAGTCTAAGATGGGTGAAACTCTGAGGAGTCGCTCACTATAACTCTAACCTGCAGTATGCAATGTAAAGCTTATTTGGGTATGACAAGTACTAGCTATTACCTAAGGCAGAGGTGCACATTTAGTACCTGGTGTTAAGGCCAATCACTCCTCATGTATTATATGGTGCCAGTGGTGTGGATTTTAAGCTAATACCAGACATATGTCAGCAACAGATCATAAAATTATAGTCCTTGTTTGTTACACCTTGGGTGAGAACAGATAAAATCTACATTTTATATGTAATGCTATAATGCCATTGCTGTCCCTTCCTCCTTCCCTCCCTCCATACTCTGTCAAGAGACCAGTACAAGTTTCTCAGAACATTGACTAAGGCAAGAATGCAGTCATGGAAAGAAAATGCTGATAACTCCACTGCAAGGACAGTTCCCCATAATTCTGATATCACTTTTTTCCTCTTTCTCCATGTTGTCCAGCTTATCATACTAGAGATGAGTTTCCTTCTGCATTGCTGATATGTTTTCTTCCTGAGCTGGACTCATGGCCTCCTACTAAACAGTATGAATTCATGGTTGTTCCACTTCTTATGTAGTGTTTCCTTCTTAGTTGGATAGCCATCATAGCTCTCAACTGTCCAGATTTTTAACTCATATTTTCAGTCCGTTTTTCATAAAATTGTAGTTTTCTGGAAAATCACTGAGGACTGAAGTCAGAAAATAATGGCAGACATTTGATTTTCAGACTTAATATCCTTCAGAAAATTCATGCTAATGCAAAACCTGTTATAGTATAAACTTTGTAAGTTTGTAAGAGCAGTCTTGTGTCTCTATTTTTTGGGCCTTTGTTTCCCAATTATTTGTGGCTTTGTCCAGATTTATTGCTGTAAGAAGTTGAGAGGTATGATAGCCACACACAGAGCTATTTAGAGTGACAGTCTACTTCTAGGTTTTCATTTTATGTTGTCTTCTTCTGGTGACATGGTTATGAATTTTAGTTTTTTTTTTCTTTAGAAATTGTTCTGATGTTTTTAACTATTACTTTGCTTCATAGAATGCTGTGGTAGCATTGTCGCCTCACAGTAAGACGTTGTCCCGTTCGATTCTCAGCTAGAGCCTCTTCTGTGTGGAGACATGCATGAATGGGCGTCCCTTCGTTGAAGGTTGTGCGTCAGGGCTGGCAACTCAGCACGTAAAAATCTACTGCCAATCATTAGTGGACTGGAGTTCTGCTGTGGCGACCCCTAACCGGGAAAAGCCAAAAGACACAACAACAACAACAACAACAACAACTTTGCTTCATAGAATTGCGACCTTTCTCACCCTCCTAGCTGGAGATATCTGGAGTTCAGCCTGATATATGCATTTCCCAGCAATGTGCTGCATTTTGTTAGTGTTAGATCTGCATTAGAGAAGGAAACTGAAGTAAAGAGCCACAGGAGTACCTCTTACTACTTCTTAATAGAGCAGATAGCATAACAGGAGTCCTACAGTTATTCATAAAACAAGACATTAAAAATAACAGACAGTTTACAACTGACAAAGGCATTTCTGAAACTGGTATAGCTTAACACTCAGTCAAATACTCGCACAGGAGGTCTGCCCAACATAATTTACAGACTATCAAAAAATAAAGCTTCAAGCCTATACCCAGACTTAGACAATTTAACAGATTTTTGCAGTCAACAGAGCACTAAATATAGCACTGTAATTGTAGAAGTCAATATGGCAGATAACTACTTCTGGCTTGTCAGAGAAGTGGTTTTCTGTCTATAATTACAGAAAATTGACTATCTGCCAGTAAACAAGCCTGTAATAGGGACCAATACATTTATAGGTAAAAAGTGAAAGTAGGGCACATACCAGATGATGTCATGCATTTTAAATAGTAATCATGAGGTCATGAAAAAGCAAACGCATTTTGAAAAAGAATTGATATATTTAAATCAGTATTAATGGAGCATTAAACAAATTTACAAAACTGGAGAGTTCTCTGCATGGTCTGCCAGAGTATGTGTGTGTGTTTGGGGGGGGGGGGGGGTAGCATCATACATTGCGGTCTCAAAAGTATTAGACCTGCAGCTCCAAAACAGGTCTGGAAAATTCTGGACATTCTTGTATAGGTACCTGCAGCATGTTTGAGTACTTGATTGTAGCTGTAAAACTGCTTTTGCAAAGAATTTGTAATAACTTTAGTTTCTTCCTTTGTATAGCAATCGGCTTTGATTAGATGTTACTGAAAATTATTTTCATTCCAGAAACAACTATTGGAGCATGCCACCCTGCTCTCTGCAATATAACCTCTTTTTGTTTGTAGGAGATGTTCTTTGCCAGTACAACTCTGGCTGCAGCATCATTACCAGAAGCAGTTGAAACCATTACTGTGTCTGCCTTTCTATCTCTAATGTGCCAAAGTCCTTTTGGAAGGCTTTAGAAATCCAGTGGGAAAATATGGAGAGTCCATGACCTTTACTTCAGGTAATCCAAAAATTATAATACGGGAATGATTCCCATCATTTTATCCACAACCAGATTTCAAAATAAAGACTGACATTTTTTACTTGCTCAGTACTTAGTCTTATGTCAGAAGACAAATCCACTTACTGAGCTTCAGTGAATGGAGAATGGCAACAGGCATGCCTCTGCACAAAAGTGGACTATCTACAGGGCCTGGAAACAGGTGCTATTTTTTAATGTATAATTATCCTTAGCTTCCAATGCTAGTCTAAATTGATGGGATGCCTCTGTCTTCCTATTGACATTTGCCAGCACTGTTTAATTATTTGTTGATGTTGCCCTTGATTTGTTGGTATTTAGTTTTGCTGTTTATTCTAAGAAAACTTGTTTATTTTACCGTATTGATGATTTATTCATGTGGGCCACCAGGCTAGTTTGTTCTTGAACTTCTCATTTTGTTTGATTCTGGTATGAACAGTCAAGTTAAAACATTTATCCAAGTGAGTATATATTTTATTTCCATAACTACTAGCCTTGTCAACATTCAGGGAGGGAGGGTTACAGTTGTATTTGAATGTTAAGACCTCGTCATAGAATTGCAGGAGGTTAGTACAACTGAAATCTTTGAATTCTGTGATATTCACATCTGATGGTTTTGGGATTCTGAAGAAGAAGGTTAACAGTTTGTGGTCAGACTTAACTAGGGAGAGGTGTAACAACTGGACAATGCATATAAATGCTATATTATTAAGGACCAGGTCAAGAATATTTTATCTTCCAGTGGGTTCTTCAACTATTTGGTCCAGGGAGGTATTTATGAAATCATGAAATGTTTGGGTATAACCTATATCTGAGGTATTGTTATTCCAGTTTATCAATTAAAAAGTCTCCTGTGATGATGGGATTCCTGTGTATTTGACGTTCACCCAGTTTATTGAGGAATAGAACATGGTTCTCAGGGGATCATGAGTGGTATCATAACATGCTATAAGTCGATAATTGATTTTATTTAGTATGATTTGTATCTCAATAAGTTTGGTTTATGGGTCCCTAGGAATCTGCCAAAAAATAATGTATTTCTTTAACAAATATGGATATTCCATTACAGTTCTCATCTGGTATAAAGGCATAATACGTGCACCACTCTGGGTTAGAGGGAGTTCTTTCTGTACTTGTAAATCAAGTTTTAATAATAATATGCACATGAATGTGCACTGAATGCAGGAGGTCACAAGGTCAGGCAATTTGTTATTTAGGCTCACAACACTTAGCTGCACTACAGTGACTTTGTTTCTTGATTTGGTTTGTTTTTTTAGGTTGGGAGATCCATTAGCTGGTCATTGACTAAAAAGAATACTATGGAGCAGTGAAGGCTTTAGTCAATATGAAGCCTTGGAATAAGAGGTTACAGCAGTCCTTGGTGAAGCAAAAAGGGATGTGCAGCAACTTATTGCAGAAGGTTGTGGGTTCTGTTCTCACACCAGGTGGATCAACAGCTGTCACTATAATGCAGCATAAAGGGGGTGCTGCACTCCTGAATGTGCCATCTTTCTGATGAGATGTTAAACTGAGGCCCCATATGTTTGAGTTGGTTGTAGTTCAAGTGGATATAAAAGATCTCACAGCACCTATTGAAAAGAGTAGGGGATGCCCTGGCCAAATTTCCTTTGTTAGTATAACTACCACCTTGGGTCTTCCCCCTGAAAAGGGGCTACTAGTTTAGTGGGACTATATTAGTCGTAAATAAAAGAAAATAATATGCTGGATTCCCCCTTGGTTGACCCTTATTTATTCAGCTAATTGTTGAAAACAACCATCTTTTCTTTGTACCTCAGTGCCATTTTTGTAGGAGGAAGGATCACACTCAGTATTAAGATTTTCACTGCATTTGTGACATGCACAGAGAGCTCTCAAATTTCATACCTATTCACACTTACAAGGACCACCACCATGTCATAGTCATACTAAACTAACTCAAACTAACTGAAAAAAAAACAAGCCACCCTGGTGGAATCACAGAATCAGTAGCTGTATAACAGAAGGAAGAAAATCATGGCAAAAATTAGGATGTGTAACACCCAGCAGGATAACAGCACTCTCATCAAACTAAACAAACAACTTAGAGGACAAATAAAGTCTACAAAAGCCAAATCTTAGGTAAGGTTGGCCTCCCAGGCCAAGAACAACCACAAAGCATTCTTTAGCTATGTCCATAACCTCAAAGGCAATACACAAATGTGCTCAGAGCTCATTGTAAATGGAACCACCTATAGTGAGTTAGAAGATATAGCAAACTTCCTGGCTGATAAATTCAGCTCCAACTTTATTCCTCTTTCCCCTCAATCTTCCCTCAGGAAATACCATCAAATATAACTCCCCCTAGTATCACTAGGGAGCAGATCCTTAATGCTCTCTCTAAGACCAAGAATTCTGCATCAGTGTCCCAGAAAATATCCCAGGATGTCTTCTAAATAGCAGAAAACATGACCTATCAGGGCCTCTGAAATTACTATTTAACTGTAGCCTCCAAACAGGCTTTGTGCCTCATGAATGGAGAACGGCAACAGTCATTCCTCTGCACAAAGGTGGACCATCTACAGACCCTGGAAACTACAGACCCATAAGTCTCACTTGTCTTATATGTAAACCCATGGAAATAATTATCATGGAGATGATCAATATAAATATAGTAACCCTCAGACACTGGACCCAACTCAGTTTGGTTTTGTCGAAGGCAGATCATGCCTACTCATCACACTGCCTACCTTGACCTGGCCAAGGCATTTGACACAATACCCCAGTCAGGCATTGTTAACAAGCTCAACAGGTTAGGTACAAACTCATATGTCACCTAGTGGATAGGCAACTGGCTCACAGACAGGACCCAGTGAGTTAGTCACAAGTGGAATTCCTCAGGGATCAGTCCTTGGACTGCTCCTTTTTGGCATTTACTTCTCAGAAGTCAAGGCCAATGTCAGTGGTCTCTGGCTGACTAAATTTGCAGTTGATTGCAAATTAGGCGCTGTCATTGAATCCCACACTGACACAAATGTTCTCCAGGAGGGCTGACACAGACAAACTACTGGTATCAGAGCCATGGACTGAAACTAAATGCCAAGAAATGCATAATCGTATCTTTTGGGAAGTCATCCATCCCTAGTAACTATTATATAGACAACACACCCCTTAGATTTAATCCAGTAGTCAGGGACTTAGAAACACACATAGATAGTAATCTAGCCTTTGACCATCACCTGTCTACAGTAATGAGGAAATTATTCTATGTTGCAGAACTTATAAACAAAGGTATGGCATCTAAGTCCAAGGAAGTCATTGTTCCACTGTATTCGGCATTCATCAGAACCATCATTGAGTACAGTTCCCCCTTTGGTATGTACCTAACCAGGCATATACAACAATTGGAACATCCACAGGGATTCCTCACTAAAAGAATACAGGGTGTAAGTAAAATGTCCAATGCAGACCACCTCAAGACCCTATCCCTGTATTCTGTCTCCTACAGAAGTTTGAGGGGAGATTTATGCCTGGCATACAGGGCATTGTCAGACCCTACTCTGATGGATATCCTGCATTCCAGAAAACAAACAGCACCAGAATTATCCATTCTAAAGACTTAAACCTTGCCTGTGATATAAATAGGACCTGCTGGAGAGATAGGTATGTATCCCAGAGACTACCCCATTTATGGAACAGGCTCCCTATCCATGTGAAGCAGAGTTCCTCCCTAATCCAATCCAAATGCAACTTGGACAATTGGATGAGAAACTGGAAATTCAACCCTGGTTTAGCATCTGTGTCTCTAATGGATACAGGTAACCTTTAAATGGGTCATCTCCCAGGCCCATGCTTATGCTTATCAAGGGTATCAGAACTTGTCAGAGATTTGGGATGCATGGCTAGGCTTTAAAAGGCCCTTGTGGTCGTAAGCCTAGTAAACACCTATGTATCTATGAACCTGTACTTGTTCAGCTTGAGTGTCTTGAGGGCCCTTACAACATTAGAGATTTTGGCACCTGAAGGACAATTCACAGTCACTTTATTTTTTCCCAGCGTATTGAGTATGGAGTCAGTCATCATCAGTACATTTTCATTAGTAAAGGATGTACTGTGTTTGGGTGGAGTTTTCTTCTGGTGATTCCCAGTGATGGATGTGGTAGCATGTGTTCTGGTGCTTGATTTCTATGGTCTAGTCTTGTTTGACTTTTGAGGCTTAGACAATGATTTTTTTTTTACAGCATCAGGGTACAATAATATCCCAGGTATTTATGTGGAGTGCTGTGAAGGTGTGTAGTGCTCACACAGACTATATATGAGAGTGATGTCTCCATCTGAGCTAAATATTTTCATCTCTCACAGATAGCTTGTGACAAGGTAAGTAAGCATTTATTTTCTGTTAGCATCAGGAAATTGCTACTTAGCCTGAGTACACCAAGTGCTATTAGGCTAGTAACTTGAGAGAAGAGACGCTGTCTGACCTTGCATTTAGCACAAGAGTATAGAAATATGGGATACAAGACTTATTTGTATAGTATTTTCTTTGCTTTAATAAATTCTTATGAGTGTAATATAATACATATTAGTATAATAAAATGTTTCCAGTATAATAAATATGCATTGTTAGGGCTCTAAGTAAAGCTGGTCCTGAGGAGAGATGTAGAGCCTTAGTGCAGTGCACTGTTGGGTATTTCTCTGTCTAGCCTTCCGGGTGTATCTCTGTCTAGCCTTCCGGGCATGTCTCTGTCTAGCCTTTAGGTATGTTTATTTATTTATATATGTTTATTTATTTACATTTGTTTAGTGGGAAATTCCAACTGGACACAGGTCCTTTTTCAGTGGAGGCCCAGGGAGAAAAGCTCCACAGAACAATAAATGAGCAGCAGAGTACATAAAGAACAACTGAATATACGTACAATAGCAAATGATTCATACTGCAGCAAACATTAGCTATATATACAATATGAAACATACTAATGATCAGATATACCAATATCTAGCTAGAGGCTAGGAATAAAGGTAGGATGTATATACAGATAGTACTAAGCTCAAACGGATACTGTTCTAAACTCATAAACCTAAATCTTATATACAAATATTGCACTAAACTCAAGCAGATATAAAGCAGATGCTCCACACGAAGGTGGAACAAGCTAGAAGGGCTAATGGGATGGAAGGGTAAGATAGAGGAGTAAGAGAGGAGACTGAGTGAGTAGTATATGTGGTAGTGAGAGGAAGCTAGGTGTAAGTCAGTTGGATATGTATTTGGAGTTGAGATGAAGTGAGGTAGTTAAGCATGTTATAACAGGGCTGAGAGATTGAGTGAGGAGGGAAGGGGAGGGTAAAGGGTGAACCAGAGCCTGCAGCGGAAGGAATGAAATGATTAGATGGTGCAAGGCATGGTGGCTAGGGGAGGGGAGAGGAAGGGAAGGGAAGGTAAAAGGAGGGTTACTAGTCGGGACTGGTGCATGGGCATAACCAAAGACTTTTTAAGTAAGTTAATCTAGTCTTATCTTTTATCTTTTCTTATCCTTACCTTATCTTTTCTTTTATTAGTTTATCTAGTCTTGCTAAGAGTAAAACTTCAGTTGAAATGCCTTTGTCTCTCGAGTACAGGTTTGCATGGCACTGTGTGAAGCATAGGTCAGTGCAATAAAGCTGAGTTAAAAAATAAAAAAAAAATAAAAATGAGAAAAAAAAATATCTTTAAATTTAGAGAACAAAAACAATAAAAATGCAGAGAAATTACATCTTACATCTGCAGTTTCACAGGGCTCTATGCTTGGAGCAATCATGTTGTTTCTTATTGTAAATTTTCTCCTATAAGATTTATCTATGGTACTTTATGGTACAGATGTCCTGTTACTAAACTCCACCGCTGACAGTGTGAATTCAAAACTCTTATAATACTTTCAGACTGGATCACCAAACATCATCTAATACTGAACTCATCAAAAAATGAATATATTATTTGAAACAGCCAAAAGCCATTGTAATGGCCCCCTGTTATCCTCTACTGACCTCCAAAGCACCTTCATTAAGCATGTAAATGCCAACAAATATGTAGATATATTAATTGATCCCAGTATGCCATTCAGTGATCATACTGAGTTTATTGGCTTAAAGGGACTCAAACTGAAACTCTCTTATAGGCTAAAACACCTTCACACCCCTGACACTTAGCAGTGTATAGCGAAAAATATTCTACTTACAAAGATCGACTACCTTAGGTAACACAAACAAAATGTGTCTTCCTACAAAAGATAATGAATACAATTAGCCCTTTCATTACTTAATATGTGGTACCAACTCTATAACTGTTAATTGTAGACTTTAACTATGGCCTCCTTTCAGATCATCAGCATGGACTCCACAGTGCCTTTGACACCTCAACAGCTCTACTATCAGCTACCAACAGTATTTACTCTAATAAGAATGATTTTTTTGATAACAGAATTTTTGTTGACATGACACATGCTTTGAGACTGTCAACCACAAACTTCTACTGGAGAAATTAAAAAGGCATAACTTTGACAATAACACTATGACGTGTTTTATGAATTATGTTCTTGACTGCTTCATGCAAAATTGATGCATTTGTCCAATACTCTGCTGTAGCTCCCCTGAAGGATCCATCTTACTCTTTATTAATGATATCACAGCAGACCTTCCAGGGTTAAAGCTCCCTTTAAATGCAGATGATATATTACTCTTATACTGTCTCCTCATTGCCTTAGGTAACACAAAACAAATGTGTCTTCCTACAAAAAATAATTTTTAAATTTCTAGTCTCCCACCAGGACACAAGTGCTCCTCAGCAATTACATTCTGCTTGCCGAGCACACTCAAGCAAATCTGCAGTCTGCGGCTACCACTCCACACAAACAGTATAAGAAAGAATCAGTACTGCAAACTAAACAAGGATATACATTTTGAGCCTCAAGAGCAGGAGCACACTCAAGCAAATCTGCAGTCTGCGGCTACCACTCCACCCATACAGTATAAGAAGGAATCAGTACTGCAAACTAAACAAGGATATACATTTTGAGCCTCAAGAGCAGGAGCACACTCAAGCAAATCTGCAGTCTACGGCTACCACTCCACGCATACAGTATAAGAAGGAATCAGTACTGCAAACTAAACAAGGATATACATTTTGAGCCTCAAGAGCAGGAGCACACTCAAGCAAATCTGCAGTCTACGGCTACCACTCCACCCATACAGTATAAGAAGGAATCAGTACTGCAAACTAGACAAGGATATACATTTTGAGCCTCAAGAGCAGGAGCACACTCAAGCAAATCTGCAGTCTGTGGCTACCACTCCACCCATACAGTATAAGAAAGAATCAGTACTGCAAACTAAACAAGGATATACATTTTGAGCCTCAAGAGCAGGGTCAGTCCACCCAGGCATTCTACTTGTATGTTTTATGAGAGGGAAGCTATTACATTAGCAGTATTTCTTAGTAGTTCTCAGCATGCTAATAAAACTGACTGTTGTAGCCTTGTGTCCCCCCCCCCCATTAGTACAGTAATCCTAACTGTCCAATAGAGAGTATACATTTAATTCACATCCCTGTGACTAAATTAACCATCAAGCAGCCCTTTCAGTGCTTTCTGCCTTAGTTTGTATCACTTGGAGGCCCACCTGTTTATTTGCATCTCTATTCATTCCCCTTCATTGCTAATGTATCTCCCTACTCTAATCTGTGCACAAACTGGTTACTTATCAGCAAGTCAATGTGAAGACACACTCCCGACCTTAATAAACTTTGCTGTCTCTTCTCTCCTTCACTTTACAGGTAGTTTGAATTATTACTTACCCCCTCTGAGGCCTTCACTGATTTCCACTGATTGCCTCTCTGGTTTCTTTGCATTCCACCTGGTTTACACCCCTTGTTCATAGGTTCATAGGTAGGTACTAGGGTATTGACCCTAGGGCCTATATAAGCCTAGCCAAATGTACCCTGGCTTTCGCCACCCAAGAAAATTATTTTCCTGTGCCATTGTCGAGCATAGCCACAGAAGTGATCCCCGGGGTGAATTTCCTATCTCCCATCCAATCATCAAGATTTTTCTTGAAGAGTGCTAATGAGGAGCTTTGTTTGATATAGATAGGTAGTTTGTTCCAGAGTATGGGAAGTCTCTGGGACAGGAATCTATCCCTCCAGAATGTTCTGTTTATTGTGGTGACGAGGTTTAGGTCCCTAGAGCGTGTAGCTCGTAGGGATTGGGATTTCTTTAAGTGGAGCATGTCTAAATGTTCTGGGTTTGACATAGCTTTGTGTGTTAGGCAGAGATCTCCTTTGAGTAGGTGATATGCAATGGAGTAAAGCTGCAGTTTTTTGAGATGGTCTGCATAGGGCATCTCTTTGAGGCCGGTAATCCTCTTTGTGAGGTATTTCTGTGGCCTTTCCAGTTGTTGTAGATGTCTTGTGAGGTACATACCAAAAGGGGCATTGTACTCTATAATGGGTCTAATGAGTGACGAGTAGAGGAGAACAATGACCTCTTTTTTCCTGGATGAGAAACCTTTTGTGATGAGGTGTGCCACATAGAAGGATTTCCTGACTACTGTGGCGATGTGATTATCAAAGGAGAGACTACTGTCCACCTGTGTCCCAAGGTCTCTTATCACAATTTCGGTGTTAAGTAGACTACCACCTATGTGGTAGTTCATGGGTACTGAGTTTTTACCAAAAAGGATACCAATGCACTTTTTGGCATTGAGCTTGAGGCCATGGCTTTGACACCAGGCATCTGTCTCAGCGAGGCCCTTTTGTAGGATGTCCTATTGTGCTATCTCCCTCCCCCAATACAAAGTCTATATTAGAATCCTGCTGAGCATGGAGCCATCTTTAAATTTCTAGTCTCCCACCAGGACACAAGTGCTCCTCAGCAATTACATTCTGCTTGCCGGTAAGCCATTAGACCTCAGGAATTTGTTTTAAAAGTGTTCAGATTTGTAAAGTAATACTTACTTTTTCTTTTGTCTTGGTTGGCTCTGCCCCACTCCATTCACCCTCACTAACGCTCGGGCTCTCTCCACTCCCCTGCCCTGCCCCCTATTCCCTCCCGCCCCCACTACCTCTACATTTATAGTAATCACAGCCACACCCACAGCTCACTCTCACATCACCTCCACCAATCACAGCTCCTCAAGTCATATCACATTATACCACACCAACTTGCTCCACACAAAATACTCCCAATCACTCTCATTCCCACTAGGCATTTTTTACATCACCCACACTACTTCCCCATCCACATATAGTGCAACCCTATAATTCCTATTCAGACCCCCCACCTAGAAACAACTTAAACTTTATAACCATGACTATCACGCAACTAAGTCTAGTCTGTCTTCTCATAATTCTTTACAACACCACAAGTTATCACTCTAGCAGTATCCCTAAACTTAGTAGCACAACACTGCATTATGCATTCTCATATAAAGACACCACACATTATAATAATATCTGCCCACAGTTATTCAAGAACTACATAACGGACCAATTCAGGACTGAACACATATGCCCTCATTCCTACTCCAAAAAAACACAATACTTTCTCACACTCCTCACCAAACTCCAACATCTGTATAACCATTTTAACTCCAGGCTCACCATAAGTGGGGATATCCACCCCAACCCAGGCCCAAATCCATCCTGTCCAACTCAAACTGCTCCAACACAAATGTCAGAACATAACAGCCCCACTTTCTTCATCCCTGGGCAAATCAACAACAGCAGCAAAACCAACCATCTTTTAATGGTAAATATTAATATTAGAAGTATCAAAAATGAAATACCTGAACTCCAGGCCACAATAGCACACTACTGCCCAGAAATAGTTGCTTTAACAGAAACCTGGCTAAATAAAAACATAGCTAACTCAGAAGTTCTCCCTACCAGCTACAATATAATTAGACAAGACAGACCACTTTGTAAAGGGGGTGGAACTGCCTTACTGTACAAGTCAAACTTAACTGTCCATCAATTACCAAACTCCTACCCCTCCCCCAATAATTGGGACATACTTATCTCACAACTTCAACTTCACCCTAAAAAGGTCATCACCACAATTGTGATCTATATTCCACCTGGTAATACACCTGCTAGCCTTGAAGACTTCTTATCCTGGTGTTCTTCCACATACACACAAGAAACCCTTATTCTGGGGGACTTCAACCTAGATTGGTTCACCTGTATATCAGAACCACCGAGTAATCTAATAAATCTCCATGGCTACCAGCAGCTAGTCCAAATTCCAACTAGATGTGATAAAAAATCTAAAAGGGAATCCATCCTTGACTGGGTCCTAACTAACAACCCCACATTGTACCCTCACACAGGCAGTCTCCCAGACACCTTAAGTGACCACAACATAATATACTTTATATGTAGTAGAACAAGCATATGCAAAACCACTAACTATATATCCACTAGAAATACAAAAAAATTCTCTCCTGAGGTCCTCAACACTTTACTCTGTAACTGTGACTGGACCCCCCTAAAAACCCTCCCACTTGACCAGGCTGTAGCATATTTCAACAAAACATTTCTACAACACCTAGACACTGTCACTCCATTGCACAAAATTAAGGTTAGAACCTCTACAAACCCCTGGCTCAGTAAAGAAACCAAACAAATCCTCAAGTCCAGTGACACTGCCTGGCTTTACTATAAAAAAAACAAAGAAACACAAAGCCTAACTAAGTACCAAGAACTGCACACCCATGCAAAAAATGCATTAGGCTGGACAAAAAATCCTACTACACAACATTACAAACTAAATACCAACACAACCCACAAAAATTTTGGAAAAATATAAACCAGCTACTAAAATCCACCCAAAAGGCTACCCCCAAACCAACCACCCCTGACACTAAAGTTCCCATCGAAACACAATTCAACTCCCACTTTGTAAACTCAATTCTATCCTTAGTATCACAGGACAGTTCCTTCCTCACTATCCCCCCAACACAAATAACACTAATACAAGTTTTACCCTCAAAACAGTTTCCACCACTTCAATCAAAAGCATGCTCTCCAAACTAAAAACCTCATCAACAGCAGCCGACCTACTCCCCAGCTATTTCTTGAAACTCACAGCAGATGCTATTGCTATCCCAGTCTCCACTCTCATAAACAGATCAGTTGTTGAAAACTATGTGCCCAAACTCTGAAAATATCCTATGTTACACCCATACATAAAGGCGGGACCTCCACTGAACTTAATAACTACAGACCCATAGCTTTACTCTCCCCCCTGGCCAAAATCCTAGAAACATGCATCCATACCCAGATGCTAAACTATCTCCTAGAAAGCAACATCCTGTCACCTACTCAGCATGGTTTCAGACCTGCCCATAGTACCACTACAGCCCTCCTCTGCTTCACAGACACAGTAAACCGTCTCAAAAATGAAGGCCTACAAGTGTCAACTCTTTTTTTGGATATGTCCAAAGCATTTGACACAGTCTCACACCAAATCCTGCTAAACAAACTAAACCAATATCATCTATCAAATTCCACTCTTACCTGGTTCCAAAGCTACTTAACTGACAGGTACCAAGCTGTGAAATGGGAAAATTCTCTCTCTCCTCAGCTGCCCATAACTATAGGAGTCCCACAGGGTTCTATCTTAGGACCACTATTATTCACAGTCTTCACAAATGACCTCCATACCTCCACACAGCATGCATCTATAATTCAGTATGCAGATAACACTACCTTAATCTGTGCTGCACAAAACATTCCCACCCTCCTGCAAACAACTCAACTAGCATTCTCTGACGTTGAAAATTACCTTACCAAAGCCCAACTTATCCTCAATCCAAAGAAAACTCAGCTTATGATTATAACCAGTTCTAACAAAAACACTAACAGTCAATTCACTATCTACTCCACTAATGCTACTCCAATTGCTCCAGTGGCACAGGCTAAGCTATTGGGAATAACCATAGACTCCCACCTAAAATTTGATAGTCATCTCAACTTAACTATTAAAAAAGTACATGCCAAACTGGGGTCGCTCTACCGTATCAAACCATTTCTTATCAACAACACAAGATCAGCCATTGCTCGCTCCCAACTTCTATCCACCCTACTCTATGCATCTCCCATTCTGACTAATCTCAAGAAAACTGAACTAAGCAAAATGGAAGCCTGCTATAACAGAATTGCCCGCTTTGCTGCAAATTGCTCATATAGAACTCATCACTGTACTGCTTTGAGACAGCTCCACTGGCTTGAACTGCCCAACCTCCTAACCTACAATCAGCTCTGCCTCTGTCATTCTATCTATTATCTCCCCAATAAGTGTCCACCCTCAAAAACCTAGTACAACATCACTCAGCCAAAAGGCCTCTTAGATCATCAAGCAAACTACTACTAGAAGTCACCAACAGCTACAATAGCTTTGGAGATGCACTATAAAGTAGTTCAGTGGCTAAAAAATGGAACTCTGTCCCTACAAGCATTCAAAACACATCATCCAAAGCCTCCTTTAAAGACCTCATCAGGCAACATCTCAAGGAAAGTTGGCAGTGCCATGATTGCTCCCCAGGTTAGTGAAAGCGGATAACACATACATACAAAATCTAGAGCACTTGATAATAGTTTTCAATCTTACTCATAAACACTGGCTTATCTACAATGTATGTACTGTACCAGTGTACTATGTATGTATTCTACCTATATAAATCCTGGGATAAATGGCGGGCTACCAAAAACCAAATTGACCACCAAAACTTTAAGGAACTGAGAAACAGCACCAAAAAAGCTATTCTAACAGATAAAAAGAACTATTACTTTCAACTACAGAGAAACACCATAAAAGAACCCAAAAAATTTTGGACTAGTATTAATAATCTTCTATCCCCTGGCCAAGCAATCACACCAAACCCTCAGGATTCTGACCCAGATAATCACACACAAATAGCCAATGACTTCAACTCTTTCTTCACCAATGCCATCCAAACTTTTGCAAGCCACCTTTCTCCTGACACTACTAAACTACTCTCACCTAGTTCAAAAACTACTCTTCCTCCCCTTCACCTACAACCTGTATCTACCTCCTATATCCAATCTCTACTCCAAAAACTTAAACCTTCCACCCCTTCTGCCGACAAGCTTCCTGCAGAGTACCTGCAAATAGGAGCTAAAGCCACTGCCTATCCCATTTCTATCCTAATAAATAGATCTATAAAGGAGGGTATTGTCCCTTCTATCTGGAAAATATCCCATATCATTCCCCTTCACAAAGGGGGCAAATCTAATGACTTCTCTAACTTTCGTCCCATAGCACTATTATCACCTATAGCTAAAATCATGGAAAAATGTATCCATAAACAACTACTAAACCACCTTCTCCATAATAACCTACTTGCCAATAGTCAACATGGATTCCAACCTTCCCACAGCACCACTACTGCATTACTCTCCTTTACCAACTCCATCAACTATAACCGCAACATCAATAAACTCTCATCTTCTCTCTTCATTGACCTATCAAAAGCCTTTGATATGGTTAATCATAAACTTCTTCTGTACATACTAAAATCTCAAGCACTAGATCCCTCCTCCTTAACTTGGTTTACTTCTTATCTTGAAAATCGTCAGCAAGCAGTACTCTGGAAAAGTTCACTATCTACCCTCCTTCCTATTTCTATAGGAGTACCTCAAGGGTCTATCTTAGGCCCACTTCTATTTTCTATCTTTATTAATGACCTCCAGTCAGCTATACCTAACACCACTTGCATACAATATGCAGACGATTCCACTATAATCTGTACTGCTTCTTCTCTAACAGAACTTCAACCTCTCACCCAAGAAACCTTTACCACTGTTGAAAAGTGGTTCTCTGACCGTTGTCTACTCCTTAACCCCCAAAAAAACCAAATTACTACTGTTTGCACCTACCATAAAACTACTTCCCTAAACTTCTCTATTACTTCCACTGACAACACTCATATTACTCCTGATTCTTCTACAAAACTACTAGGTATTACTATTGACAATAATCTTAATTTTGACTGTCACATCAATAACACAATAAAAGTAGTTAACAAAAAGATTGGATCCCTTTACAGAATCAAATCCTTCCTTACACCTGAAGCCCGGACCACTTTAGCTCAATCTCACCTCCTCTCTACCCTTCTATATGCTTCCCCTATTTACACAAATCTCTCTAAATGTAACCTTAAGAAACTTGCTTCATCTTACCATAATATTGCTCGATTTGCCACAGGATCCCAGTTCAGAATGCACCACTGTCTGAACTTAAAACAACTAAACTGGCTTGAACTTCCTAACAAACTTATTTATCAACAGCTCTCAATAGCTCACAACATTCTATATCAACCATCCAAAACACCAATACTCTCTAACCTCCTTACTCCCTACAACAATCTGAAACAACTACGATCTTCAAATAAACTACTAGTTAATAGTACCAAGCCCAATAATGCTGCAGGAGATTGCCTTTTTTCCAACTCAGTTGGCAAAATGTGGAACAAACTTCCACTTAATATCTCATCTTTGTCCACTCTTCCACTCTTTAAAAAACAACTGAAAATCCATCTTAATAAACACTGGCTTTGCTCCTGTACCAATCCTGATTAACCTTTCTTCCTCCTTTCCTCTACCTCAATATTTCCTTCTCACTATAACACATCCTGACTGATCCCCATGGGCATAATATCCTTGTAGATACAACTTATCTCATATATACTATGAAAAAAAAAAAAAAAAATTGTTATGACTATGTATTATTTTAGACTAGGGTATGATATTATAAATTGCATATTGCAACTATTTGTTTTGTTTTGATATGCGTATCTTCTATGTATTTTTTCTGTATTCCCCTTACCTGTTACAACCTTTGGAGCTTTTCTCCCCGGGCCTCCACTGAAAATGGACATATATCCAGCTGGACTAGCCCAGTCAACAAATGTAAAATAAATAAATAAATAAAATACACCACAAATCTATTAATTACCTTTATTTTTAAAATTAATATTTTTTTGTTTGTTCTCTCCACTGTAACTGTTTATGTGCCACATACCACTGTAAAAACATGTCTCCTGTAATTTGTGTGTATACTGATCATGTCTAAATAACTAAATGTGTCTGTAATTTTTCTTTGTAGAGCTTTTCTCCCCGGGCCTCTGCTGAAAAAGGGCCTTTTCGGCTCAGTCAGACACCCCCGGTTAACAAATGTAAAATAAAAATTAAAAATAAAATAAAATAAATAAATAAGCCAATAAATCACATACAGACTTACAAGAACATCTACAGACAAGCTTCACAAAACTTTGTCAATGATCAGCTAACAATAAAGAAGGTTGAACCTAGAAAAAACAAATGCAGGGTTATTTACCTCATCTCAAGAAGTAGCTATCCTTTTGAACATTTAACTAAAGCAGAAGGCAATATTAAAACAAACTTTACTGAATACAAATATTTATTGCTCAGTACTCAATCCATCACAATCACTCACAACCTGTACAGACGGTATTGCAAATAAGGTAAGCCCACAGCTTATCCTGTTTTACAAAAATCTCACATTTACATTCTCCTGCAGCCAGGACTGCTATTGCCAAGAATGGCCTCCAACCTAAACTTGAATATGGCCTGCCATTACTTTGTATTACACTTTACCTGCAATATACCTAAAATATAGACTGCTGAAAACAAGATCTTCAGATTTGCCTATTGGCTCACCCCTTCACACACCACCACTCCTTCATTTTAAGAGCTGCACTAGCATCTCTTTTGTTCTGCTACTTACTTTTTAAAATCCTAAATCTGGGATACTCGCCATCTTTAAGATCAAAACTGAAAATCAGGAAACAAACATACTTTAAGTAGTAGATAAAAAGACAGTATTACGCTAGTTAGACCATTCCCCCATTTAAAAATAAAATTGGTTAAAAGACATTCCCACAATTTGTACCTGGATCCTGGAATCATATTCCAAGTAAAATTAGAGTACTTTCAACAATTAAATAATTCAAGGAATCTCTGCACAAGCACCTTATCAATGAATCTAGTTGCAAATGTTTCAGGGAAATAGTCATCCTTAGTTTAATATCCACCTGTGTCATGTGTACTTTAATAATAGGATAAGCTATCTTCACAATAATATTAATATATAGTATTTTGTGTTTAAGTATTTCACGATGGATTCTTAAATGAACTACCATTACAAGAATGTAAATATTGTATGTAACCTTTTTTGCCTTTGCTATCCACAATGCTTTGTTTAGTGTTAGAGCTTCTCTGTTTATTATTAAACTTCTCTGCATGGTTTTCCTCTTGTAATACTATTATAATACTCATCCTTTTATATTATTCTGACAATTGTAAAACAACTGAATGTATGTTTTATACGTTCCTCGTGAGTTGAAAAGAGTCACTAGAGCAGTTTTCCTACCGGCTCAACAAATAAAATAAATAAATAAATTAGATCAGTACACCTATCTATACATTTTTCTCTGTCCTATTGCTTCTGGCTCAGACTGCAGCCTAGAGGCTCTTCAGACCTGCCGCTTATCGGGCTGATAAATGACAAAATAAATAAAATGTGAAACCTTTGTAAAGAAGTCTGACTGGAACATCTGAAAGGCTTGAATTCTGATCTCTGATGAATCAGTTACTGGATAAGATCACACAATGTCTAGCTTCTTTTACCTAATTCAGCCTTTCTTTCTAAGCATTAGCAATCTCTTGTAGTGTTCAGTAACCTTTCTGCCCTTCATGCTCCTCTGTGTTCTTCTTTGTTAGTTTCTCTGAATGTCCCTTATGTGAAGACATTTGCATGTAGATTATGTGTGTGTGTGTGTTTGTGCTTGAGAGAGTAGGGTGGGGCATACACAGAGAGAGACAGGGGCAGTGTGTAAAGAGTGGGGGAGGGTTAACAGGTGACAAAGTGCAGATGGAATGTGTTAGTTACAGGCATCTTTGCCTAACAGGGTCATGAGTTTCTTCAAATGGAATCACTGTCTGTAAAAGATCTATATGTATTCCTTTTCTGTCAGAGCATCATTTATAGTCCTGCTAGAGAAGATCTTTACTGTGTCTTTTGAGAGTTATTTAGGTCACTCTATCAGAATTTGGTGTAACAGTCATTTTATTAAGGAAGTTATGAAATGGTTTGATCGACCAGTGTATTCTAACCTCAGCACTTATTTGCATGTCAATATTTGCACGTGCATATCACTTGCAGCAATGATTTGACTGTGCAGGGGGCCTTGGGTATACTGGCTGAAAATGCTTCTTTGTTATGCATACTATGAGATCTTTGTTATGCATACTATGAGATTCATTCATTAAAAACTGATTGATAAGCAAGACCAGCATTCACCACCTGAACTTGAGACATCGAAGGCCCCTTATTTGTTTGAAAAAGGCTAAGTTGCCACTAATTGGCAATCAAAATGCAAGCAATGAACATGACTCATGTTTTTCAGAGTGTGTGGATTTGCTGCTGTAGGATGCATTTACTGAAAAATTTAAATACCGTTATTTCAGAATGCTTACAAAAAAAAAAAAAACATACATGAAGAGACACAGAAAGCAAGTTTCCATTTTGATTTGATGGACCCTTGTACCACAAATTGGAGAGAAATGTTGTGTCTTTCGGCTTTTCCCGGTTAGGGGTCGCCACAGCGGAACTCCGGTCTGCTAATGATTGGCAGTAGATTTTTACATGCCGAGTTGCCAGCTCTGATGCACATCCTTCAACGAAGGTAGCCCCATTCACGCATGTCTCCACACAGAAGACGCTCTAGCTGAAAATCGAACAGGACAACGTCTTACTGTGAGGTGACAACGCTACCGCAGCACCACCACCGCAGTCGAATTGGAGAGAAATAAAATACAGAAACAAAAAGGGAAAGAATATTGAAAGCAATGAAAGTAATTAGTCAGGGCCACATATTTTATTGGGTCTACTTCGGTGGACTGAATTTACACTTACCCGAATTGCAGATTACCGAGACAACACCACCAAAATTGCAATAAACCGAACCTTCACATTACCGAAATTGTTTACAGGGAAAGAAGACACTTGGCCAGCATTTAACAAAATAAAACACCAAAGTATGTCAAACCCATCCAGGGCGGGGGGGGGCTACACCCCCCACACCCACCTAACTAATTATGCAAACTCTGGGATCGAACTACAGTGGGGAAAAGGACAAATTTCCCCATGTTGGCCAAGTGTCTCCCTCCATTTCTTGTAAATAAATTTGTGATGTTCAAGTTCAGTTTATTGAAAGTTCGATGTTGTCTTCGGAATCTGCAGTTCGGGTAAGTGTAAATTTGGTCTACCGAAGTAGATTCATTTTATTTTAATAACCAAGAACACTGCAGTTCATATAATTTTATCATTGTAGGGATTTTTGCATATTATGGTCTGAGTAAAAGAAAAGATTGATTATTGACAAAAGGACCCCAATTTTTGAGGCTTAATTTTTAACTCTTTGTACAGGTATTGTTTTATCTTTGCTGTGGTGTGTATACATTGCACATCTTTGTATTCTTGTGCCTTTCAACCTCTTAGTGCGAGAAATCTGGACAAAGCTTGACAAAATGGGGAGACAAAGGCCCAAAAATAGGCACATATTTTAAATATTGCTCTTATAAACTTAGAAAGTTGCTAGGGCAATAGAGTTTGTGTTAACAAACATTATCTGTAGAATCTGAAGTTTGAAACTCAAATGCATGTCATTATTTAGTCACTTCAATCCTCAGATCATCCCAGTGATTTGTCAGAAAACCACAAATTTTATGAGGAATAGACCAAAAATATGAGGCAAAATTCTGGACATTCTGCGAAAACCTGGACAGTTGAGAGGTATGCTTTGTCCACATTTGTGACTAAAAAGGGTCCTTGGACCAGGTGATTTACCTGTCAACAAATGTGAAAATAAAATAAAATTGTTTTCACCTTTGTGCCCAATTCTTCGGGGAAAATGCTGTGGCTGATAATTAACCACCGTATTCACAGTCACTAATTATGAAAACAGTGGTTGTGGGAATGAATCTTAGGTCAATAGCACACTGGGCAGTCATGAATGGTTATGATTACTTAATAGCTAATCAGTTTTCATATATTGCAACATGAAACATTTTAATTTGTACAGATTACACAACACAGTGATGTATTCCACAGAATCTTGTTGTTGAATGAACAATATGAAACAATACCACAACAACACAAATAATTATAATAGTCTCACAATCAGAGATCATTGCCATCCATAAAAATCTGTCGGCATTTATTTCTATCTATCTGTCTATCTGTCTATATATATATATATATATATATCTATCTCAAAATCTACAAATGTTCATTATCTTATTTATTAACAAGGTATACCTAAAAAGCACAGCTCTCTCTTTTCCTGGAGCATTATCTGGTAAAGTGATTTACACAAAATAACTTAGTAAGCAAATGGAAACTGTAGTAAACAGTCCAAGGACTACATGATCATGCTTAAAAGCAATTGGGGTCCCTGAGGAGAGAGAGAGGACACTGATACAGCATCACAATGCTGCTGGGGAGTGTGTATTAACCACCACCAGTGAGGTCATCCGTTCCCATTTTCTGAAGTTACTTGTACACTTTCTCTCAGATGTGCGACCTCCTGACAAAGCAGTATATCACTTGCAGCACTGAGCTTGTGAGGCAATTAATTCTGTTATTGCAGCCTCCTTTACCGCAGGATGGGCAAGCTGTCTCGGGCTACTCACACCCATCCTGTATCATCCAGTCCCTCCAACACCTATGCCACTAGTCAAACAATGGTTGTCTGGGGTAAAGTGAAACCTTTATCCCTCTGTGCAACTGGGCTGGATGTTTATTAGTAAATCTTAACTTTAACATTTTGCACTGAACTTTCAGACAAAAATATTCATTCATTTTTCCATCAGGTTTGTTGTACACTTTGTACGTTCCCTCAGAAATCATAAGGAAGTTTGAAGCCACAATCCATTAGGGTAATAAAGATGTGCACTCCTCTAACATATTCATTTTACTCTCCAGCAATCTTTATTCATTTATTTACTTGAGTATTTCTTCATTTTATTTCAAGAATATTTTAGTTAACAGGTTGTCTGACTGAGCCAAAGCCTCATTTTCAGCACAGGACTGTCTAGAAAAAGTTTCACAATTACAATTGATAGTATGCTGTACAAACATAGCACATTATGAAAACAAATCTAAACTAGATTGTAAGGCAGTCAAATAGTTACCCATGTCTCAGCCTTATAAAAAAATCCATCATGCATAGATTGAGGAAAGACGGTGAGGTGATGAAGATATGGTGGTAGAAAAGTAGGATATGGCTTCAGGAAACATAAGTATGGGAATAAAACAAAGGAAGTTGTATATTATTTTATTTATTTATTTATTTATTTATTAATGTTTGTCAGATTTCCAGTTCGTTCACTTGAATTTGTGGGTATGCGAATAAGAAGAGAACAGGATAAAGGCAAAGAGATTAAAGGGGTAAATGTAACTGCAAAAAACAAAATTGATTACTGAGAGAAAAAAAGAAAAAGGGAACAAAATATTAAACAGAGAAAATGTAGAGGAAAGTAAACAAAAGTAAACAAAGGAATTTCTAGCACAGTTGAACTGCTAGGACACAGTGTCTGAAGTAAGCAGCTTTTCTGAAAATTTCCTTTCCAAATGAATATATAAACCTATAATTAGTGGAATCTCTTATTTTGGCTTGCTTCTTCAGTGAAAAAAGGGATAAATTTCATGAATCACTTTAGTTTCTGCAGATACGTGACTTTGTCTAAGGTTCCTCCCAGACATGAATTCCAGATGTTGATTCAAATTACAGTGAATGAAGAAGCAGGTTTAAATATCAAAGGGAGAGACCAGATTTAAACAACTGACTGTAGACATTGGGGGGATGAGGGTGTTTGCTATATTTAAATATTCAAATACTCACAAGCTTGGCTTTTGTAACTATGATGTCTCTCCTATTGTTAGGCAGAGGAAGAAAGGGAGCATTATGCAATAAACTATGGTGATGACAGCAGTTATGGCCTTAGCTTTGTAGTGTGAAGTTGACTGAATTGTTTTTTTTTTCTTCAGTGTGGGCCTGTGGTTTACCAGAAGCTTTTCCTGGCACTGTTTGTATGCATACGAGTGAGTGACTCTGTGTGCGTGCGTGTGTGTGTGTGTGTGTGTGTGTGTGTGTGTGTGTGTGTGTGTGTGTGTGTGTGTGTGTGTGTGTGTGTGTGTGTGTGTGTGTGTGTGTGTGTGTGTGTGTGTGTGTGTGTGTGTATGTGTGTGTGTGTGTGTGGGGGGGGTGTATCTGTGTGCATGAGGAAATAATGTGTCAGCACAATTACCTTTCTGGCAAGGTATCCTGGAAGATGTGTATTCTGTCATTGTGACTCAGTATTAGTACTTTTATATGCATTTTTTTGTATTCCGACAGATTTATAAATATTGTATTACATTCTATGGTAGTGGAGTAAAATATTATTTATATGCCATGTAAGCTACGTTATTCTTTCCTGTGCATACCTATAGCATCTGTTAACAGTGTGCGCCTCAATAATGTTTTATTACTTGTAACTCTAGTGATAACAGTCTGATGGTTTGGATCCTCAAGGCTCAGGTCATGGATGAAAAGGAAGTGTGGGCCAACTCCCTGACCTGGTTAAGAAATGTAAATAAATAAGTAAATATGCATACAAATAGGTGGGGTTAGCAACTATTCGGCTGGGATTCGCATGAATATATTATCTCCACTTTCTTACTCGTCCTTTGCTGTTCCTCTTCTCTCCTGTACTTGGTTACCAGCTATCACTGTCTTCACCCACCCCACCTTCTGTCTATGATGCCCTTAAGTCTCTTTTACTACTTATTTCATTCAGATCTTAAAATTAAATCAACCTTTTGCTATCCATCCCCACTAAATGACTTAGTACTCTGTATTGTGACATCTACCCTACTGCCTAGTTATTTATCTAACTATATTTATATACAGTATACTTAGTATATAGGTTTTACTATTGTATGTATAGTTAATATCTTAAATATGTTGTTGTTGGAAAATGTATTTAATTTGCATTCTGTCTGACATTGTTGAAATTGGTTAACTTAAAAGATTTTGATTGTACTGCATTTACTGGAGTTTTTCTGCTCAGGCCTTCTCTGAAAAGGGACCTTTATACCCAGCTGAATTTCCCTGGTCAACATATTTATTTATTTATGTAACATTTGTTTACCAGGATAGTCTGGCTCGACAGCTAGTGTCCATTAAAGCTCCAAACAGTTACAGAGTAATGAACAATTTATAATAGCAATTAAGGTGACAAAGTTTAGGAACCCAATATGTAAAATAAATGAGCACTAGTTAAGGTCTTTACAGGGTTTGATTCTGACCTCTAGTTATTGGCTAGGCTTGTAATAATCTGCTGACTAGTACCCAATTATTTACCTATGTTTTCCTATGAATGAATTAATGGTACTGTGAGATATCTTAGCTGATGCCACTAGTCACTAGACCAATACTAGATAGTGTTGCAAATCATGTCTGCTGTAATATGACCAGTTTTTATTAGGACACGACTGAGTACAACATTTTCTAATTAAACTTTTGGTCTGATTCAGATTCTGCAATGCCTTCAAACAAAACTCCAAGGCACACAGCAACAGAGGGGCTTTATAATGGAAACAGTGAAAAACATTCCATGCATAAATGCTGTCAAAAAAGATGTAATTTCCATAGGGCAGGATCGTTTGTAAAACCTGTAAAGGTTGGTTGCATCATAAGACAGCATCCAGTGATGTCTATAGAGAAACTGTTCGTACCTTAGGAATCCCACTAACCATTTCATTCAGTTAGGGTAATCAATGTTGCTTCTTTTTTTGTAGGAGGATCCTAATTTTCCGCAGTTGTATTCTTGGGGGAAAAAAATCAGAAATATCAAATGTCCTAACGCTTTAAGAGAAAACTACTTTTAATTGTCAAAAATTGGGCACAGTAACTGAAACAACTAATATAATAGAAACACTGGAACAATTGGCATTTTATAACACAGAGCCTTTATTTTGGTGAGCAAGTGAAAACAAGTTTCTTTTTTTTCCATTACTTGAGGGCATGGCTTGCATGCAAAATCTCATGTTTCATTAAGAAATGTCTCACTTCAGGCATGTAACAGAAGTGGCAGTCCTACCCCTCTTCTGGGTTCTTTGAATACTAATAGAAATGTAATTTTAAGAGACTAGCCATGTTTGCTTACTTGACAGGACTGATCCAGTTCAAGCTGATCTTCTTTTGACTAGAAATGATAAGAGTATAAAATCAGGAATGAATTCACAGCAGGAATCTTCCTAGACACTAATTGCAGTGGTCTGATGTACACATTTTTTATTTTAGTTGCCTTTGTTCACTGGGGGAGAGTTCGACTTGGTTTGAAATAACCCCTTTTTAGTGGAGGCCAGGGAAGAAAAGCTCCATACACATAAACAAAAACAGATATTAGTACACAGTAACACAGTAACACACTTTAAATATATTTCTGGTGTAAGAGTTTAACATTCAGAGGTATTGTTAAAGTACATTTAGATAGTCAACTCACATACATGGGAAATTCATGTTGATCTAATTTAGTCACCGTAACAGTGATATGCTTTTTACTGGATGGTGAGAGCTTTGGTGTAGATAAGTCTACTAACAGTAACAGCAGATTAGATAGTATAATGTATAAATAGACAGAGTTAAGTATGGAAAGTTGAAAAGATGCTTACATTTTGGAAGAGGAAAACCATTTACCAGGGCTAGAGCTAAAGCTGGGGATTACTGAGAAAAGAGACACTATGAATATAACTTGTAGATGGTATTTGTTGCTGATGAAGAAAAGACAGGTTGCAATAGTGTACATATAGTAAACCTGCATTGCTTCAGAATATCACTAATGATGGTACTCTCTGAAGTCCTTCAAACTATTACAAATGAAGATACCCTCTTTCCATAGGTTCATAGGTTCATAGGTTTATACTAGGCTATCTGCCCTAAGGCATTTATAAGCCTAGCCCAAATTATTGTGGCTTACGCCACCCCTTATATGAAAAAATACTGTGCCCATTAGTTTGTTGTGCCTCTGTCCAGCAGTGACCCAGAGATGATTCCCGGGGTAAACCTACGATCTCCCATCCACAGGTCTAGATTTCTCTTGAACAGAGTCAGCGAGGTGCTCTGCCTCACATGGACCGGGATTTTATTCCACAGCATAGGGAGTCTCTGAGTGATAAATCTATCCCTCCAGCACGTCCTATTTATATCCGTGCTAAGG
This sequence comes from Protopterus annectens, assembly GCF_019279795.1. Taxonomy (NCBI): domain Eukaryota; kingdom Metazoa; phylum Chordata; order Ceratodontiformes; family Protopteridae; genus Protopterus; species Protopterus annectens. The sequence goes on along the minus strand of NC_056728.1, from coordinate 115,322,799 downwards.
TTTAAGTCGCTTGCTCTAGTGGTTTTGGTGGATTTGGATTTTTGAGGTGGAGCATGTCCATTAATTCCGGGTTGGACATGGCCTTGTATGTCAGGCACATGTCACCTCTGAGCAGACGGTATGCGACTGAATAGAGCTGGAGTTTCTTCAATCTGGCAGCATATGACAGATTTTGGAGTCCCTTTATCCTTTTGGTGAGGAACTTTTGGGGTCTCTCCAATTGCTGCAGATGTCGGGTGAGATACATCCCGAATGGGGCATTGTACTCGATCATTGGTCTGATAAGTGAAGAGTACAGGGAACAATGACCTCACTAGATCTGGATGTGAATCCCTTCATGATCAGGTGGGCAATGTAGAAGGTCTTTCTAACCACTTTAGCAATGTGAGTGTCAAAAGAAAGGCCACTGTCAACCTGGGTCCCCAGGTCCCTGATAACCTCTTCTGTGCTTAGTGGATTGCCACCTATATGGTAGCTTGGGGTTACCTTGTTTTTCCCAAAGGGTATGACTATACATTTTTGGCGTTTAACTTCAGGCCATGGCTCTGGCACCAGCTATCTGTTTCCGTGAGTCCCTTCTGAAGGATATCAGTGTCCGATGCACTTTCCACTATGGCGCCCAGTTTGCAGTCATCTGCAAACTTTGTCAGCCAAAGTCCTCCCATGTTGGCCTGTACTTCTGAGAAGTAGATGCCAAACAATAGGGGCCAAGGACCGAGCCCTGTGGGACACCACTTGTGACCGGCTTGGAGTCTGACACAGCGCCAGCAACTCTAACCCTGTGGGTTCTGTCCTTAAGCCAGTTTGCAACCCATCTTGTGACATATGGGTTTACATTTAAGCTGGTAGTTTTTCTACAATACCCGAGTGGGGTATTGTGTCGAAAGCCTTTGCAAGGTCAAGGTAGGCTGTATGGACTGCCTTTCCTCATCAATGGCCTTGGTGACTATTTCAAGAAGTCGACCAAGTTCAAAAGGCATGATCTTCCCTTGACAAAGCCAAACTGGGTCGGGTCCAATGTCTGCAAGTCCCCTATATCTTTGTTTATGAGCTCCATTATGATCCTCTCCATAGCTTTGCAGACTAGACTTGTTAAGCTTATGGGGCTGTAATTACCAGGGTCCGTGAGGCGCCACCTTTGTGGAGTGGGACCACAGTTGCCGACGCCACTCCTTGGGCACGTATCCTGTGGTAAGGCTGAGATTAAACAGCTGCCTTATGTGCGGGTTTAATTCCTCATTTAGCTCGTGTAGCACACAGCCGGGGACACCATCCGGTCCCATTGATGCTGTGTTTTTAGCTTTAGAGAGAGCAGCTTTCACCTGCGCATTTGAGATGTCCGGAGGCTACACTCGGCTGGGATAGTTATCTCTCCTTTAGGGGAGAGGGGTGAAGTTTGCACTGAACCTGTCTGCCAGTATGTTGGCAATGTCTGTGGGTTCAGTGATTTTGTATCATTTTGGACTAATTCTGAGCATATCTGTGAGTTTCCACCCAGGTTCCTAACATAGCTGAAAAAGGCCTTATGATTGTCCTTTGAATCCATGGCAATTTTTCTCTCAAAATTGGCCTTAGTTGATTTTATGAGTGCTCGTAATTTTTACTAATAATGATCAGGGTGACTTCCCTTTTATGGATTTTGTTCTATCATGTAATAGCTTTCTCCTCTTATTGTAAAGTTTGTTAATGGCTGGGGTCCACCAGACTGGACGCTTGCCCTTTGTGGAAAGAGTCTTGGTTTTATTTGGGATTGCCTGATCCATGCAGTCCTGGAGGTGTTCATAGAAGGCATTTGTAAGGGCTTCCAGCTTGGGTTGTGGTTTCCTCTGACTCAGGGGCCTTGAAGGATACCACACCAGTCTTGAGTAGTGTGAAGTTTGCTTTAGAGAAGTTCTTCACTATGGTCTTTTTGTTTGGGGTGGGGCGGGATGTGGATTTCCAGTGAGATTAGTTTATGATCAGATCTCACCAATGAGGGATATACTTCGTGTGGAGCATTTTGTCCCCATGTTTGTGACAATGAGATCTAGTATATTTTCTCCTCTCGTGGGAACAGTGACTAGCTGTTCCATGGCATTTGAATTTATGAACTCCAGGAACCGTTGGGCTAGAAAGTTAGGGCTTGAGTAATGTTCCCAGTCTATATTCGGGTAGTTGAAGTCACCCAATATGATGGTGTTTGGAGATACATTTATACCCTCCAGTGTCTTCAGGAAGGCTGTGTGGGGTTCCTGAGTTTGAGAGGGTGGCCTGTAGCATGCTACAATTTGTAGAGCAGTTTTGCCTATTGTTAGTTGCACCTGGATGGTTTCCAAGCTTCATGCGTTGCCACCAACCTGGAGGTGTGAGTATCCTTTATGAATATGGATACACCCCTCCTTTTGTGGAGTGGTCCGGGTTTTGGGGCGAACGCATGATATGAGGTAAAACCTAATAGTGCCGGGTGCTCTCAGGAGCCTTGAACCAGGTTTCAGTTACAGCACAGACATCAATGTTCTCCATACTGAGAAGGGCCTCGAGTGCGTGCATTTTGAGATTTAGACTTCTGGCATTGAGCAGCATTACCCTCAATTTCTTCCCATTTTGTTTTCTAGGGTGGTAGGTTTAGAATTTGAGCCTTGCCTAAAAAGGCACTATGGGGGTGGCAAGAGCCTTAGCCAATATCCGAATCCCAGGGTGACAGGTGCAAGCCATCCCTCATGAAGCAGCGTGGCTTGTCAAGCATGTCATCCCAGGCAGACAGACACTGGATCCCCTTTGAATGACACCAGACATTAAGCCAATTGTTAAAGCTGATCATCTTGTCTCTATATTGTGGCATCATTCTTGGTGAAGGAAGGATACTGCTCAGGGTTAGGGTCATACCTGCCTGGGCTACATAATCAGAGAGCTCCTCTATGTCTCTTTTCATGCAGTCCAGGGAGGTATCGTCTCAGGTCGTTCACACCAGCATGGACAATGACTGTGTCATATTTGTACTTGCTGTGGAGTGACCCGAGTGCTTGTGTTATGTGGCGGATTCTAGCGCCCGATAGGCAGCTTACTGTGACCCTCTCCTTGTTCAGCCTGGTGAGTGGGACGTCAGTGTGTCTGACTATGGAGTCACCTATGACAAGTATGTTTGGTGTTGTATTTGGCCTTAAGGGCTGTGACTGCTTTGCACACTGCTTTTGTGGTTTATGTGTTGCTTGTGGGGTGTCTTGAGGTAGCAGTTGTTTGGGTGTCTGCTTTGGAGGCCTCTGCTGTTTAGGTAAATTTTTACTCAGAGCCTCCGAGTATGTCTTTGTGTGGAAGACTGAAACTTCCTAGACTACAGCTGCCTCTTTCATCTTTTCATCAGTAGGATGACAACTATAAGTTGGATGGTTTTGCACAAGGCACTGGCAATGATCTCTTCAAAGATTTTGGCAACACTTGAGCTGTTCTGAAACAGCAAGAAGAGCAGCTCTGTATCCTGTTGCTACAGTGGATTACTTTCATAACAGTCATTTGTTTATATCTAACATAAACCAAAACCTAAATCAAGGTATCCCTCTTCAAAGGCTACATTCTTCTGATGATCCTGTATGGACAGCAAAAGAGGTCAGAAGGTCATTCATGCCAATACAAGAAGCCCAAACTGCACATTATCCAAGATACATACATGGGTCATGTCCTTCAGCTGTCACCCATAATGATAGATGTCATTCATTTCAACCCACAGAAACTCTGTATGCCTGGAATGCTTCATGCTGTCCAGGGTTTGATTCCCTCTGGCTACATTTCCTGACAGTGCTCTGGGGTAGTTAGGAATTGGGCTGGGCTCATGATGGTCTCCTGGACCTCATGACTAGTAAATATCACTTAACCCAGGTTTGCAGTCTAGGAAGTTTCAGTCTTCCACACTGTTCAACAGGACCTTATTTTCTCTGTGTTTAAAACTGTGTGTCTGGCTTGTTTTCATGTCTCACATATACGATTACGCAAGTTGGTGAAGAAAGATTATGGGGTCCAATATAGGTTATCCAAACTGCATGTGTGCACCTGGTGACTCTCAAATAGGGTATCAAATGCATATAAGTGATTAAAGACACATTTTTAGCCACATTTTTGTGAAGGGTGTGTAAGGAGGGAAAAAAGCTGAAGGGGTTGTCTCTTATTTTAGTAACAAATAGGATACAGTTTACCTTATTGGTACAACTAGCACATGAAATTACATCTTCTAGCTAGAGCCTGATAAAGGTAAATTACCTGGTGGATGAAGGTGTTTACCATAAACCTGAGTAAGCTACAAAAGTATTAACCAGCACATAAAACTTGATCAATAAGTTGTCCCTTCTCATGTCCCACTACTTGAAGATACAAATATCAGTTGTGCTGAGCAAAGGATTAATGGTTGACCACATATCCTGTGCTTTCAATAATATCACCAATTTAAGTTATTAGAAAATAAAAAAATACCCTATCCAAGTGGCTAGTAACTAGCCTTCATTTAACAGCCTATTTCCCTCCCTACATATTGCAAAAATGGAAGTCACCATGCAAGTGAGTGACAGTGCTATGAGCGGTTTTGTGATCAAAGGACATCGACAGGAAGGTACTGTGTCTGACATGATGCATATTCACATGTATATGCACACTGAAGAGCCACATATTCCCAACACATGCACAGCTGGAAGCCCATAAAAGAGCTACACAGCATAGTGCCAATTACATTTAATTTATAAATGGGAAGGAAGGAGGCTGATGGGACAGTAAAATGTGGAAAGGCAAGCAAAGGAACTTAAAGAAAAAAGGGAAGAGTGATATGGGGTTGAAAAAAGGGTTGTTTTTCCTTTGGAAGAAGTGCATTTTTTGAGAAGTGCACACGGTGAAGGAAGCATGACTAAGTTATGAGCAGAAAATATTAGGATGACAACTGGGACAGACATAAAAAAAGGCTAACATTAGAGGTTTTGACAGAAAAGGGTGCGTCTACAATGGATATTTGCAAACAGACAGATGGTAGACAACATGTGATGGGGGAATTGGACTACAAGCAGAAGGGGGTCAGGACTGGGAATACACTGTGAAGGAGAACAGGGAGGGGTGAGGACAGCATTCCAAGCCAAGAAGGGAAGTCACCCAGAAGACAGTCACCTTCTTGGATGACACCAGGGCAGATTCCACTGTTGGTGCCGCAATGGCCAGAAATGAGTGGATAAAATTGATCCAAATAGTCACATGAGGAGGCACTCCAGGGTGCCAGTACAGGCATGTAGCTTCTGCTCCACCTCAGACCTTACCAGTCACTGAATATTATGCCAGCTAACCCAGGAGGGTACCTCTGTGTCACTCTATGGTGAGGAGCCCATGCATCCCACTAGAGAAGCAGCACTACAGGCCACCAGCAAGCTCCTGGTTTACTTTTCACATGGCCACCTTCATCATCTTGTGAAGAGGTAGGCCATAAGACTGCCATGGACCCAGCAGTCAGCACAGTAGCTACCTGCTTTATGATCATGATCCAGGCAACATTACCCAAGCAGACCGGCTCCTGTGCACTGGTCCCTGAGAATAGTCTAAACCTTATCCAGCACCTCTGTGTGTCCCTCACTAAGCTGCCACACAAACTTATTTCCAAACAGCCAAAAACAAGAGTAAGCACAACTCTATGCTCCTGCACACCCTGTTATAATTAAGTCCAACAGATTTGGTGGAGTAATATGCCCCAAAATATGTCTGTGGAAGAGTATGACAGTTGAAAATAATAATAATTACTTAGCTTGCTGTTAATCTGCTTATGAAGGAGTTCCCAAAATTAAACATAAATTAAGTTGATTGCATTCCAAGGGTTGCGTACATCCTAACTGCTTGTTTCAGCAGTGCACATAGTGTATGCTTTCATTGTAAACCCCTGGGCTAGCAACCCCTTATTCTGAAAGGAGCATACACCCCCTCTCAAGCAGATGCTCAGAGTGGTAACAAACCCTGACCATGATTTTAGGGTAAGAACATTGTTTTATCACATGACTAGGGAAAGTCCCGCTGTGCTCTTCACCCTACCTACATTTCCACCCACCCCCATATCATTTAATTCATACCTAGATGCACAGTTAGAATACTACGCTGCTCCTCCCCTTCTACCAACATTAAACCAGCAGCCACTGCCCCTCAACATATCCACATACATCTTTCTCTTACAGCCATGTTGTACTCTATAACACACATATTACTCCCAGCATTCATAGCAACCATACTCCTACTTCCTTGCCTGCTAATAACAAAACAAAATACTGACCCGTGACCTTTCCAGTTGCACACACCATTGCCAAGCCATCAAAATGTAGCTCAAGTTCCCCCATTACCTTCAATACACTTGACTCACTATTGATCACAAAGTAATATATAACCCAGGGAATTGCTCTACACTTTCAGATATCATACACACCTATATCCCCTCCAGAAATCTTTGGTCCTCTAATAAACTACTTTTATGTGTGTCCAAAGCCAACAAGAGAGCTGGACAAAGCCAATATTCCCATTCCATAGCTAAATTATGGAATGACCTACCCCCCCCCCCCCCATTATACTACTCGAAGCTATAAAAACATTCAAACACACCCTAAAAACCCACTTTCTTGAAAACCAAACTTGCCTCTGTGCCCAAACCTAAAGACCACCATAGAACTAATTCTGGGACCCTGCTCCAGAACCGGACTCTATCTAACCAATCTAATGTTCTTTAATTCTACTCTACATAATCTAATCGGTATCTCCTTCGCTGTCTTATTCCTTACAATTACTGGCTTAAATTGTATCCTCTCTTCTACTAGAATGCAGAAAGTAATTGAGTGCTGTAAAATGTTGGTCCTATAGCATACAATATGCTACTAGAAGTTTTGTATTTACAATACCAGTATCAAATGTAATTGATTTAACACTTTACTTTGCTTATTACTGAGAATGTATAATTTTTTTTTCATTTTTCTATTATTGTAAAAAGTATCACTTTGTAATTTTGTACTATCTCTGGAGCTTTTTTCCCTGGACCTCCACTGAAAATGGTTTCTGACCCAGTGGACTTTCCCAGTCAACAGATATCAATACATACATACATACATACATACATACATACATAAATAAATAAATAAATAAATAAATAAATAAATAAATACATACATTATTAACCGTTGCCCAAATCAGCCATTGCAGCAACAGTCATATAATTACTCCTTCCTCACTATAGTATTATAACACTAACTTAGTACATAATTAAACTATACCTCACTCTACTAAAAATCACATTCTCAGGAGACATCCAAACAAACCCTTATCCCATATAATATCTCACAAGCTGCAAATCCCATAAGCTCATCCAATGGGCTAAAATAGTCTGTCTCAATATTTGCAGCAATAAGTGGTACTCTCTTGAGGCTTGGTTAGTCATTGACGATCCACACATCCTAGCAGTCAGCATAATCTGGTTAAAGAATGACTTCTGCCTCCCACAATTTATGCAGGCTAAGTATACCATCATTAATAATAGCAAATCATGCCCTAAGATAAGTAGTGGCATTGCACTACCAATGCACAAAGACGTACCCATTCAAATCCACAACTTCACTGGTGCAAAACACATGGATAGTAGTTCTAACTGCGTCCATGCCCATATCTTAGTGGATACACATTTATTCAGTGTATATTCCTCCACTTTGTCTACAGAAATTGTACAACAGGTAATTAAAGAAATCTTCTCAAAGCCCATGGTTTGCATTTATTTAAAGTGCTTTAATACTGCTACACACTGAAGTGTGCTAGCTTGTACTGCATTTAAAGTGTTTTGCGACTGTTTTAACTGCTTTTCTGCAAAAAAAAAAAAAAAACAAAAAACAAAAAAAAAAGTTCTAAGCTTGTTTCCCGCCTTTCCTGTAACTAGTCTAGTCCAGATACAGACTTGCTGTATTCAGGACTGTTTTGTAAGTTTCTGAGCCCCCCCCCCAGACCTTTCTGTGCTGGAGGCAAACCTTCTAGCTTATCAGTGGGAGTGGTAAGCACTAGGTAGCCTATCTACCAGAAGAGGAGTGGTTTCTGGCCCAGAAATTGTAGTTTACTGTCCGTTTTGGGAAGTTTTTCCATCCCTTTCAACTTTCTGGTTTAAAAGCCCATGTTTGCTTGGGTTTGCACTTGTTTAAGCACCACGGATCCAGTTTTGGCATCCTGCAGACTACAAGAGCAACAGGAAAGAGATACCCTAAGTGCCTCCATTTTGATTTTTTCACAATTTACTGCTCTCTGCACTTTTTTTTTTTGTCATTTTTAACTTATCTGCATTTATTTAAACTGCATTTGCCTTAATATTGATACACACTCAAGTGTGCTAGCTTGTACTGCATGTAAGGTGTTTTTGCTACTGTTTTAACTGCTTTTCTGAAAAGCACCCCCCCCCAAGAAAAGTTTCAGTCTTGTTTCCCACCTTTCCTGTAACTAGTCTAGTCCAGATACAGATTTGCTGTATCCAGGACTGTTTTCTAAGTTTCTGACCCCCCCCAGACCTTTCTGTGTTGGAGGGAAACCTTCTAGCTTATCAGTGGGAGTGGTAAGCACTAGGTAGCCTATCTATCACCAGAGGAGTGGTTTCTGGTCCAGAAATTGTAGTTTATTGGCTGTTTGGGCATATTTTTCATCCCTGTCAACTTTCTGGTATAAAAGCACTGCGCAGCGGTGCTCAGCTGAGGTAAACTATTACCTGTGCCAGAAAGTCTGCTCTTCAATTTTCCCCTTAGAAGATGCGTCTTCTTTTACTTCTTGCACTTTAATTAGCTTAATCGGCTAGCACTTTAACCGGCTTTTGTAGCATTTATTGTAGCACATTTAGGCGATATCAGCACTAGCTGTTCCTACGCAGTAACAGCACCAGTACTTATTAGTTATGACCACCCCTCTTGGTATGAGTGTAGGGAAATTTCCTGTGCTTTCTCCTGCTAACCTAGTGCACTTGGGTATTCTGAGACTGTGTGGCAACTGTCTAATGTACACAGACAACCCTCTCCTCTTACCTCCCAACACTCATACCTGTGAGAGATGCACTTATATCACTAAACTGGAAGCAGTGCATGTTCCAACCAAGACTGAGCTAGCTGGTCAAGATGAGAAGGTCAACACCTGTAACTCACTACATAGAACACACAGCCCTCCAAAACACCAACCATCACAACCCACACATAGAAACACAAACCATACACCCACCGTTGCAGAGGCTCTCAATAAAAATGTACCCAAACAACAGAGACCCCCGAGACAGAAATGCACTTGACCACCACAACACCAACCCCAGAACACATATCTCACCACCACAGTGTGCCCCTCAACCCAAGCCTTTAAGGCAAAACACTTTGCCCAATGTACTAATCACAGGAGACTCAACTGTGAGGTACACTGATGTCCCACTCACTAGGATGAACAAGAAGAAGGTGACAGTCAGTTGTCTATCAGGTGCCAGGATCCGCCACATAACACATGCACTCAGGTCACACCACAACAAGTACAAATATGACTCAGTCATTGTCCATGTGGGTGTGAATGGCCTGAGATGTACCTCCCTGGACTACATAAAAAGAGATGTGATGGATCTCTCAGATTATGTGGCCCAGGCAGGTATGACCCTAGCCCTGAGCAGTATTCTACTCTCACCCAGAATGATACCACAGTATGAGCAGAAAATTATGGACTTGATAAGTTTCTGGTGTCATTCTAAGGGGATCCAGTATCTGTCTGCATGGGATGACATGATTGACAGACCTAGATGCTTTGTCAGAGAAGGCTTGCATCTGTCACCTCTGTGATTCCAGGTACTGGCTAAGGCTCTTGCCACCCCTATAGTGCCTTTTTAAGGCAGTGTTCCAAAGACCAAAATTCCACACTAATTTCTACAAACAAATGCAATGTGAGGGTCATGCTGCTCAATGCTAGAAGTCTAAATCTCAAGATGCACTCGCTCAAAGCTGTCCTCAAAATGGAGAATGTTGACATCTGTGCTGTAACAGAGACGTGGCTTAAAGAGGCAGAAAGCACCCCTGCGCTCCCAGGCTACAATTCATTCTATACCTTTCAGCCCCAGAATATGGCCGGAAGCTCCAAAGGCGTTGGTGTCTCCATATTCTTAAAGGATATGCACACCTCTAGACTGGTGCCCAGCATAATGTATCTGAGATACTTTAGGTACAACTAACACTGAGTAAGATGGCGATACAAGTCATAGCCTGCTACAGAACCCCAAACATGTTCATAGACTCTCACTCCAAGTTCCTAAGAACCCTGGAATCTATCAAGGTCCAACCCAATACTCTCATACTGGGTGACTTCAGCTACCCTTCCATCAACTGGAAAAACTATTCAAGTACCAATGTACAGGCCCAATGCTTTCTGGAATTTATCAATTCCAATGCCCTGGACCAGCTCATTCTGACCCCCACTAGAGGAAGCAACATCCTCAACCTGGTTATCACCAATATGGGAGACCATTGCTCCACACTTGTAGTCAGTTCCTCCTTGGTTAAATCTGACCACAAACTGATCAGCATGGAAATCTCAATCTCACCTAGACCGCTTGCTATGGTGACCACCCTAAAACGCTTCTCTAAAGCCAACTTTGGGCTCCTAAAAACAGAGGTGGCTAACTTCTCGGCGCCCATGCTAATGGAAAATAGCTGCATGACTGCTGAATCATACATAAATGCACTCTACAAGCATGTACACAAATGCATGGACCTTGCCATACCACATAGAACTAAGATGCTCTCCTCCAAACAAAAGGAAGTCGATCTGGTGGTCCCCAGCTATCAATAAACTCTACAACAGAAGGAAGAAACTGTTGCAGAAAAAAATGAAGTCACAAGACTGGAACACCTCTCTTATCAGTCTCAACAAGAAGCTGAGATCCCTTAGCAAATCCTCTAAAGCCAGCTATGAAGGCAGAATTGTGGCTGACACCAAAAACAAACACAAAGCCTTCTATAGCTATATCAAAAACCTCAAAGGTAATACCCAGATTTGCTCTGAGTTATTGCACAATGGCACAGCATACTGGCTGACAAATTCAGTACCAAGTTTACCCCCCAAGAGCCCTATCACAATACCAGAAGAAAGCCTGGTACCCACCATTTCTGAGGCACAGGTAAAAGCTGCATTGTCCAAAGCCAAGAATAAGGCATCCATGGGACCTGATAATATCCCTGGCTGCATCCTACATGAGCTACAAAATGAACTGGCACCACATGTGTGTGCCCTGTTCAATAACAGCCTTACCTTAGGTTATTTTCCTAATGAATGGCACACTGCTACAGTCATCCTGCTCCATAAAGGGGGAGCAACTACAGACCCTGGGAATTATAGCCCCATTAGCCTGATGAGTCCGGTATGCAAAGCTATAGAGTGCATCATCATGGATCTGCTTAACAAAGACATAGGAAATCTCCAAACTCTTGACCTTATACAGTTTGGCTTTGTCAAGGGGAGATCCTACCTGCTGAACCTGGTTAACTTCTTCAAGGCAGTCACCAAGGCTGTGGATGAGGGTAAGGCATTGCATACAGCCTATCTCAACCTGGCCAAGGCCTTTGATACCATTCCCCACTCAGGTATCATTGATAAACTCACCAACCTAGGCATCAATCCTTACACCACTAGGTGGGTTGCAAATTGGCTCATAGACAGGGCCCACAGAGTGAAAGTTATGGATTCCAAGTCAGACTATTGATCAGTCAAGAGTGGAGTCCTACAGGGCTCGGTCCTGGGCACTCATCTGTTTGGCATCTACTTCTCAGAAGTCCAGGCCAACACAGAAGGACTCTGGCTGACCAGGTTCACTTATGACTGCAAGCTAGGAGTCATTATCAATTCCCCAACTGATACAGACATCCTACAAAAGGGCCTCTCTGAGACCAATGACTGGTGTCGGAACCATGGGTTGAAGCTTAATGCCAAAAAATGCATTATCATCCCATTTGGAAAAAACTCAGTTCCCATGAATTACCATGTTGATGGGGTCCCACTGAACACTGAAGGGGCCATAAGAGATCTGGGCTCCCAGATCGACAGCCACCCTCACCTTCGACCACCACATTGTCACTGTGGTCATAAAGTCCTTCTACATGGCACATGTTATAGCCAAAGGTTTCACATCCAGGAAGAAAGAGGTCATCATCCCTCTCTACTCATCCCTCATTAGACCAATCATCGAATATAACTCCCCATTTGGCATGTACCTGACCAGACACCTACAACAGCTGGAGAGGCCACACAAGTACCTCACAAAAAGGATCTTAGGCCTTAAACACATGTCCTACATGGACAGACTCAAAAAACTTCAGCTGTTCTCAAGTCTCTTATCATTTACTTAGAGATGATCTCTGCTTGACTTAGAAAGTCATGTCTAACCCAGCCCTACTTAAAATGCTACACCTAAAGAAATCCCAGTCCCCCTGCACCACACTCTCATTACCACAATTAACAGAACATGCTGGAGGGACAGGTTCATCTCCCAAAGACTTCCCATGCTCTGGAATAAGCTTACCATTCATGTCAAGCAGAGTACCTCGCTGGCCCTTTTCAAGAGAAATCTTGACGGGTGGATGGATAACAGAAAAATCACTCCAGGAATCATTCCAGTTGCCCTACTGGATAGGGGCACTGTGAACTAGCATTGGGTGGCACAGTGCCTGGGCAATTTTTTTACTCTAGGATTGTAAAGGCTCCGGGGTCATTAGCCTAGTACACACCTATGAACCTATGAAATGAAGTCCCACACAACAGCATAATTCTCAGAGAGAAACTACACCTCTGCACAAAATAAATAACCAAAAAGGAGAGGCAGAAGGAAAACTCACAAATCTTTATTCCAACTCCAGTCAGTAGTTAAGCGCTTTCATCCATTTGGACTTCATCAGAACTAATGTTAACACACATCAGACAGTTTAAATAGACCATTAAAATCACATGACTTGAAGCATAATGAATTTAAAGAAATATGCAGTAAAAGGTCCAAAAAACTTATACTATTTTATATAAAAAATTGACACATTAAAAATTGACATTTCACAAAAACATACTTGCCAGCATCTAAAAAATATTAATAAAAATAGAATAAAGTTAACTATCTAAACTTTTAAGATTCAAAAGATGGGAAATGGAGCATCTATCATTCAAGCCAGGCTCCAACAGGGAATTCAGCCTAAGCTGCATATTAGTTCCCTTAGTAATAAATGATCTTCAATAATTCTTCCCCTGTCATCTCTCTTTAATTGTTCAATAATGAAATTCTTGAAGGTATGCATAGGTGACTTCTCAGCATGTTTAAACAATGTATTAGTATCCTTAGATTTAATAATGTCTCTTTTGTGCTCATACATTCTGACTTTCACCTGCCTAATGGTCTTGCTAATATAAAACTCTGGAAAATTTTGGCAAAATGCAGCATAAATAGCCCAGTCAGAATCACAATTATATTTTCCCCTAACATACATTTTCTGTCCATTCAATTCAAACTTTTCACCCACCAGGATATGTGGGCAGATCCTACACTGCCCACATTTAAACATGCCATTCAAATCAGTTCTACTACACCCACTACCGGAGTGTTGGTTACCTCTCTCAAGCAAATCTTTAAAAGTAGTATTTCTAATAAAAATACTCAATCTATTTGGTCTGGAATAACCGGTTAAAGACACCACCAGGCCTAATCTCCAAATATGAAATAATTCTACCTTAAACCTTATAATAACTAACAATAATCACAGAATAATAATATAAACATTGTGCAATCAGTTGTGACCACTGTCCAGTTATGTCCTATTGGTCCTTCAAAACTATAAAACCACCCTATCAAATTGTAATAGGAAGGCCCATACCTTACAGTAAACAAAATATCCTAAACACTGAACTACACAATATTGCTTGGGAACCACTTTACTCCAGCACTGATCCCCTCACAGTCTTCAACTATTTCTTTACCAAGCTAACAGCCATGCAGGACAATATATTCCCCATTACCAAAAGAAGACTGAAGAGACAAATATGCCCGTGGATCTACTATGAACTTAAACATATACAACACACAGAAAAAGCATGGAAAACCTGAAAACAAGATCCTGGCAACAAACAATTCTATCTAAATTATACTGAACAAAGAAAGATGGCCTAAACAGGGTGGCTTAATAGCTAAGGTGTTTGCCTTACAAACACAAGGTGCAGGGTTTGAGTCTCACAAGGAATAACTGGCTAGGCTTAAAATGGCTCGCAAGGGCAGTTAGCTTAGTACTAAACTATGATCTATGAACCTATAATACAGCCAATGCCACCTATCTCAGATAGAGGCAAGGTGCCTTCTCCTCCAACCCATCAGGAATTCTGGAGGGAACTAAAATACCTCACAAAATCCATTACTAACCACACAGCAGCCAAAGCAAACATTAATGCAAAAAGACCTTTGCAAGTGAAGATAGCCAATTTCTTCTTTATTTATTATTTTATTATTTTACATTTGTTAACCGGGGGTGTCTGACCGAGCTGAAAAGGCCCTTTTTCAGCAGAGGCCCAGGGAGAAAAGCTCCACAAAGAAAAATTACAGACACATTTAGTTATTTAGACATGATCAGTATACACACAAATTGCAAGATACATGTTTTTACAGTGGTATGCGGCACATAAACAGTTACAGTGGAGTGAACAAACAAAAAAATATTAATTTTAAAAATAAAGGTAATTAAAAGATTTGTGGTGTACAGCTGAAATTTGGAACATAGGTAGAATACATACATAGTACACAGGTACAGTACATACATTGTAGATTAGCCAGTGTTTGTGAGTAAGACTGAAAACTATTATCAAGTGCTCTAGATTTAGTATGTATATGTTATCCGCTTTCACTAACCTGGGGAACAATCATGGCACTGCCAACTTTGCTTGTACAATAGAGTAAATAAAGAGCCCTCCCTTGACCCTACAATTAACTTAAATCAGTAAGTTCCAAAATGCTTCTACTCACTACATAGATCATTACAACCAGCATCTCTGCCCACTCAGTGAATGCTCCCCAATTTTCTATTTCTGACAAATCACAGCTAAGGAAACCAAAAATTTCCAACTTATCTTAAATGAGACAAAGGGAGCAAAAATGAACAAACTACACCCCAAATTTCTGGAAAAAAAATTGCCAACACAATTGCCAAACCACTCTCTCTCAAATACATAATCTCACCCTAACCAGTGCCATCTTTCCTACACCCTTTAAACATGCAGTCATCTTTCGTAACCATAAGACTTCCAAACTCAAAAACTACAAAGATTATAGACCTCTATCTAATTTATGTCCCGTTACCAAAATCTTTCAAAAACGGGTCTATAAACAACTGCTTGAATATATAAACAAGTATGGTCTCATGTATGATGCACAACATGGCTTTAGGAATCATTTTAATACCATGGCAGACTTGCACTCAGCTACAAGCACATATACCAAAATGAATGATAGGATGCTCACAGAGGGCTCTTTATTTACTTAAGTAGAGCATTCCAAAAAGTGAAATGTACACTATTGTTCAAGAAACTGCGCAAGAACAACTTTAGAGCCCCAGTCATTCCATGGTTTGAAAGCTCCTAGAAGTGTCAGTGGCACAACAGGTAACACACTCACCTTTGGTACAGAACGCTGAGGTTCTATTGCTACACTAGGCAGATTCTTTGCTGACACAGCTGTGCAGCATACATAGGGTACTGCACTCCTGAGTGTGTCACCCTTCGGGTGAGACATTAAACAGAGGCCCCATATGACAAAGATGGCAGTAGCTGAAGTGAATGTAAACGATCCCATGGCACCTATCAAAATGAGTAGAGGTTCTTTAATTAGCACAGCATAAGCAAAACATTATTTACATATTTACAAAATGTACATTTTTACAGGTACATACCTACATATTCCTATATACCATCATCATTATTATTCTTCCATAATTGACTCCCACTACTTCTACAACCATAACCTAATTTTATTTATTTATTTTTTACATTTGTTTACCAAGAAAGTCCAAATTGCCAGAAAATGTCCATTTTTAGCAGAGGCCTGGGGAAAAAAAGCTCCACAATCACAATCTTTCAAATCTCAAGTATAGATATTTTAAATCACAAAGAATCATGTTACACTACAAAACATGAAGTGCAGATATTTTAAATCACAAAGTATCTTGTTACACTACCAGAGTGAAAAACATGTTGAAATGAGAAAAACATAGAACATATGTTTCATAGTAGAGTGCAATGAAAAACAAAAACATGAGTTGGATAAAGTATGTGAGAAAAAAATTCAATAGCCATATTGTTATAATAAAATATTCAAAGAGATATTAGAGATTACATGATCAGATACAGTGAGGGGAAGTTGAGTGATGTCTTAGAATGAGAGATGGTGTTCATATTATGGTTATAAAAGGAGAAAGGATGGAGAGGAGGAGATTGTAAGAAGAGTGCGGGGTAGGGTATCTTCAGGTAGCTTAGGTAAATAGGGAGGAAAGAGAAAGAGGTAGAGGAAAGATCTGCAGAGATGAAGTGGACAAGGTAAGGCAGTGGGAAAACAAAAGAAAGGAGTGGAGTAGGAGGCAGGAAAGGATTGTGAAGTATGATTTAGGTTTAAGGGGGTGAATGAAGTATAGTAAGTAAGTGCAGCCAGGATTGGCACAACAGCATGTCCAAGATTTTGTAAAGTATTATTTTAGGGAGCATTTAATGGTAAGTAGGTTAGAAATAGTTCTGGTGGCTAGAGGTAAGGTGTTCCGTTTTCTGCTACTGAGGATGAATATAGGCTTTCTCCAGAGGATGTATTTGGTTTATTTATGGTGAGAAGTTGTTTGTGTTCTGATCTGAGTTTTTTTAGGGAAATATGTGTTAATTAAAGGGGTAGGAGCTGAGCATGCTAATGTTTTGTGTATGATTGTATGTATTGTTATAAGTTGAATGTAAGAGAGGTGGAGTTCCAGGTAGCTATGGGTATGTAGGGCTTTATAGTGTTAGATAAAGGAGGATATATTAGTAGCAAACTTGGCAATTTTGTTGTAGCAGCTTTCAAGTTTGTATTTTTGGGGGATTATAAACTGGTTAGAAATAGTGCTCCATAGAGTAGCGAGGGCAGAAGGTAGGTTTTGGCCAGAATAATTTTTGTGGGTGTGCTCAGAAAATGTGTTCTGTGTAAGATGCCTACTTTTTGATGGGTTTTCTTGATATTGCTTTGGGTGTGGAGGTCAAATTTAAGATAGTCTGGAATGGTGGATTACTTCAAATTCAGTGCCATTTGCCAAAACTATTTTGAAAGTTGCTTTGTTAGAGGTGTCAGTTTTTCGGTGAAAGAGAAGGAGTTTGATTTTTGGGGGAGTGAGTAGGAGCTGTGCTCTTGTAAGCCAGGTTTCCATGGAGATGACAGCTCATTGAGTGATTTCTTGGAGGTGAGTCAAGATGTTTGAAGAGCAGGTGATGGTAGCGTCATCTGCATATTGAATCAAGGTGCCTTCACAAGATGAAAAATGTAGGTTATTGATAAAAATACTGAATAGTAGAGGGCCAAGGATGGAGTCTTGTTTGACTCCTGTGGAAGTGGGAAGGTATGCAGAGATGGATCCATGCCATTTTACAGCTTGTTGCCTATTGGCAAGATAGCTAGAGAGTAATTGAATAGATGGAGCTGCTAGACCCAAGGTGGAAAGTTGATTGAGGAGTTTACTGGGAGACCACGTCAAAGGTTTTTGATAACTCTACAAATACTGCATATGCAAGTTTATTAGCGTTGCAAACTTTATTGATAGTGTCTGCAAATGATAGTAATGCAGTGCAGGTGCTGTGGTCTGGCTGAAATCTATGTGGCGTATTGGTAATTAGCTTATTTGTAAGAGATAGTGGATAAACTGTTGATATATATATCTTTCAAGGATTTTAGAGAGGGGAGACAGGATGGCTATGGGATGGAAATTTGTAATGTCAGTGAAATTACCTCCTTTATGTAAGTGTATAATATGCATTTTTTTCACAAGTTAGGGACACAGGGTTCTGTTACTGATCTCTTAATAAGAGTGCTGATTGGGTATGCTATTGCATCAGAAGCTAGATTTAGGTATTACAGGGGAAGG
The DNA here is from genome assembly GCF_019279795.1 of Protopterus annectens. NCBI lineage: Eukaryota > Metazoa > Chordata > Ceratodontiformes > Protopteridae > Protopterus > Protopterus annectens. The sequence continues at coordinate 115,304,674 of NC_056728.1, read as the reverse complement.
TTGTCAGCGGAGGAGGTACAAGGTTTTATTCTATGTAAAAGCTTTTTTATGAGAGTTATAGAAACTGGTTGAAAGATAAAGTAGGTGGAGTTGTCTGTATGTGTATTAGAGAGGTTGCAGTTAGGTGAGTTTTGTAAAGAAAATGCACTAGGGTGTAAGGTAGGTAATGTTAGCTGTGTGGAAGAGAGTGCGTTAGGTGAGTTTGAGGTTAAGTTGGCTATCCATTCTATGATGTATGTATTAAAATAGGTAGCTGTTTGAAGAGGGAGCATGTCTGGGTATGGGTGGGGATCCTTTTCTGTACCTGGGTTGATGAGAAAGGGTATGGACGACCAGAATATTTTAGGGGTGTTTTTATGGCACTCTTGTAGGTAAGTATAATACGATTATTTATCTCTATTAACTTGTTTCTTGACTTAGTTTCATAGCTGTCTGAATAGTTGCCATTTTTTTGTCATTTTTATTCTTTTGCCAGTTATACCATACTTTGTTGCTGTCTTTCATAAGGCATTTGCATTGGTTGGTGAGTCATGGGGTACGGCTGTTTTTAGTTCTTTTGGTATGCTGTGTAGCTAAGGTGTTAAGAATATTTAGAAATGCTGCATTGAAGTATTCAACTGCATCATTAAAGGGGAAAGATTTACAAATCTACAAATTTTAAAGACACAGAATAAAAAGCTGGATTTAATAACCCCAATCCCCTTTAGCTTCACTAATTTACAACACTTCTTTTTTTTCACTGGATTTAGTCTTGAACCCCATATGAAAAACGCAATAATTCCAAAACTTCTTTTTCATATTTTTCTGGAATTAAATAAACATTTGATGTATATGCTATTTTCCCATTAAAACAGAATTCGCCAGATAAACTTTTTTTCTTAAATACTAATTTTAAGTCCTCCACATAAGATATATTTCTTTCTTTTCTTTTATCAAACCTTCCCATTGCCACATAACTACATCATTTTTTTCAAATTTTACCCCTAACAAAGATACTTCATTCACTAGAAAAATACACCCCTCCAGTTTTTACATCACCCATACCGTTACATTTATCTTTATTTAATGTCATTCTTTTTTCCTTTAAACATGCATTCAGAGAAACCAACACTTCCCTCATTCATATTTTATTCTTAACAACCATAACTATATCATCTGCATATGTAAAAACTACTGCAACCACCACTTCCTTTTGCATCACATATATGGCATCTAACATCCTTTACACTCCCTTCACAAACATTTTATAAGTTACTTCACTTGCTGCTGAATTCATTACTAATGCAAAATATATCCCACATCCTTGTCTTATATCACAATTCCTGCATATTTCTTTACTCAGCCACCCATTTACACATTTTATTATTTTGATATGCTGACACGCACACACACACACACACACACACACACACACACACACACACACACACACACACACACACACACACACACACTCTCCTAATTCAGTTACCTTTTTCACACTTTCCATAACATCCCATGAAACATTATGTCCTACTGCATCAAATGTCTTATTTATATCACCTACCATAAGTTTCACATCATCCCTTTTACTTATAATATCAACTGCAATTTCTTGAGCCATAATTCCTGGCATCCCTTTCCTTTTATATCATATATACTTTCCTCCATAATGTCCTTCATCCTTTCTTCCATTCTCCTATGTATTATTCTCATAAAAAAATTATAATATGTATTATTTAACATGATAGATCCCCGATTTATTTTATTCTTTTCATTTTTCTTATATAAATGTAAATATCTTACTACATAACTTTTCATAAACAAATCCTTCTTTCAACCATTCATGCAAAACATTTACAGAACACTGTCTTTGCCAAGCCTTTAAATTTTTGTGCATTTCATACCTATAACATTTGGATCTGATAATGAATCCACATTTACTTTCCTAAGTACTTTATCCAATTCACTAATAGTAATTTCTTTTTCAAACTATTCCTTAACTCATTCTTGATTTTTTTTTACTTCCTAATCTCGCGTATTTTCTTTCTTTTTACTTTTATACATATTGTCTACATGCTGTATAACAACATTCAGAATTTGCTGTTGTGTTCCTTTTACTTCTCCTTTTTTACATTTTTCATTTCCCCTCATTTTACTAATATTCTCCTGTACTATATTTTACCTAAATATGCAGACACCTTCTCCCTTGTAAATACCTCTGCTTTAACAGTAATGTCTTAATTATTTCTGGACTTCTTTCATATATTTCCTTTTCCATATCAAAATATTCTCTTGTATTCATCTCTAAATTCGCCAGTACATTTCTATACATCTGTCCACACTTCACTTTGTTTCTGTCTTACATTCTGCTATTGAAAAAAAAACACTTTTTTTTACTTTTTTTTAAATTCAATCCACCTTTCAGACCAATTTTTATAAACGTCCTTCATTACTATACGATCCCACCATAACTGCAATACTTCCCACTCTCCAAATTCATCCCATAATTTCTGTTATTTTTTATTCTCTTTCCTATTTTAATATACTCTCTTTCTTCCATCATCTTCATCCATATTATTAAATGATTTGAAAAAACTGTCTCTACTGTATCACCATCTGGTACACTCAAACCTTCCAATACTTACTACAAAATAATCAATTTCAAATCCAGCTGCATCTCTTTTACAAGTCCATAGACTTTTATTCCAAAAACTAACTTACCACATTTTATTGTTTCTTATATTTTTCTAATAACTTTCCCCATGTTTTTTTACTTTTCCCCCTTAAATCACAATTATAGTCCCCTGCAATATTAATTTTCATGTTAACCACCACATAATCTAATATTTGATAAAACATATTATCTCTTTCCTTGCCATATTTATATTCATATAATTCTGTAATTCTATAAACATATTTTTCCACCACACATTCACAACAGTTAACCTTTCCATTCTTACCAACATTACATCTAATATTTTTACGTTTTTTTTCCCACAATATAGCCACTCCAAAACAATATACACTTCTTAAATTCCATATTATTTTTCCACCCCACAATTTTTCTGTTTGCAATCTTTCTTCACTTGTCAGGAATCCTACATCCTGCTTAAGAATAATATCTATATCACATTATCCATGTTTTTTATTTTTTATTAAAGAATATAATGCTAACCTGCTTTCAAATTCCTATTACTTACAATTTTGCCAATAACTACAAACCTAAATTGTGCAGTGGTATGTTTAATAGTATCCTTGTATAAAGCATAAAAAAGAAAAAAACTTGGATAATTAGATTGGAGGGATTTTTTTCTTCTGGAATGAATGAGCATATTTAACGTTTTTAACTATTTAATAGAATGGGTGGACTATCATTCTGACACTAGTATATATATATATACATATATATATATATATATATATATATATATATATATATATATATATATATATATATATATATATATACACGTCATTGAATGGATGTAAATTGTATTTTTCCTCAACACACTAATAAAGGCCATAGTTTTATTAAATAATTTATACTGAATATCTCACAAGGAGTGCTCGCCATTCTTTGGTTTTTGCACTGTTATGACTCTGTCATAGTTCATGTTGATTTGAATGACTTGAGCTGTACCTCTCTGGACTACATGAAGAGAGCTTGCTAAATATGTGCCCCAGGCAGGTATGTTCCTAGCTTTAAGCAGCATCCTACTGTCACCCAGAATGATGCCTCAATACAAACAGAAAATGATTGTCTTTAACAATTGGTTTAGTTTCTGGTGTCATTCCACGATGCTATGCTAGGGATGGCCTTTATCTGTCTCCACTGAACTTCAGGCTTCTGGCAAAGGCTCTTGCCTCCCCATAGTGCCTTTTTTAGGCAAAGTCATGAGGACAAAATTAGCAATGTGAAAAATTCTTCTAACCAAAATTTAAAGGTCATGCTGCTAAACGCTAGGAGTCTTAACATGAAATTGTACTCATTGTAAACATTACTCACCCTGGAAGATGCTGGCATTTGTGCAGTCACAGAAAGCTGGTTCAAAGCTGTGGAGAGCACCCCATCCTTATCAGGTTACTCATCCTACAAAACTTTCAGACCCCAAATGGAGGGCTACAAAGCCAAAGGAGGTGGAATTTCAATATTTATCAAAGACATACACACCTCCAGGCTGGTCAAACAGTATGACACACAGGAGACACTCCAGGCACAGTTAACTGTTGACAAAATACCTCTTCAAATCATAGCTAGCAACAGTCCCCCAACCATGACTCAGGACGCCCACTTCATCTATCTGGACTTACTCAAATCCATCAAGATTCAACTCTCTACCCTAATCCTGGGTGACTTTAACTATCCAACCATAGAATGGAAGACCTGTTCTAGCCCAAACACGAATTTCCAGAAATTCCTCGACTTTGTCAGTGCCAATGCATTGGATCACTTGGTTGACACCCCCATGAGAGGTGAAAATATCCTGGACTTGGTAATAACCATCATAAGTAGCCACTGTAGCACCCCTACAGTGTCATCCTTCTTGGTAAGATCTGACTATAAAGCAACCACTTTTGAAGTCACCATCTCCCCTGACCCCCTTCCCCCGCTTGCCAGGGTCAAACAAAAAAACTTTCCAAAGCTGACTCCAACCTCCTAAGAGCAGTTATAAGCAGCTTCACAGCCACTGTTTCTTCAGTGGAACTAGCACTAATGTCCAAGCCTACACCAAAAAACGATATGAGCTCCTACATAGCTGCATGGACTCAACAATACCTGACAGAACCAAATCATCGTCCTCAAAGAAGAATAAGCCTGTCTGGTGGACAGTAGCAATAAACAAACTCTATAATAAAAGGAAATAATTGCCATCCAGGACCAAGAAGGAGCAGGTGCCAAGTTGGAAGCAATCTATCCTTTGTCTGAACAAGCAAATAAGGTCACTGATGAAATCCTCTAAGGCTATCTTTGAGTCGAAATTGGCCAGATCCACTGAGGACAATCACAAGACCTTCTTCACATTTGTCCACAATCTCAAAGTTAACACCCAAATCTGCTATGAACTGGTGGTCAAGAACACCACATACACAAACGCCGTAGATGTAGCCAACCTGCTGGCAGACAGGTCCAGTGAAAACTTCACCCTCCTTTCCCCTCCTCAGTTAACCAGGGCATCCCCAGCACCTGCTCCCCTCCCCTCATCATCAGGGAGCAGGTCTTTAATGCCTTCTCAAAGACAAAAAGTACAGCCTCTATGGGACCCAACAGCATCCTTGGCTGCATCCTACATGAACTCAGGCAAGAGCTCTCAGCACAACAAGGCGCCGTATTCAAGTAAAGCCTGAGCACTGGCTTTATCCCAGTCAAATGGAGGACAGGCACTGTCATCCCTCTACACAAAGGTGGAATGTCCACTGACCCCGGCAATTATAGGCACATCAGCCTAACTAGCCTGATCTTCAAGGCTATGGAACGCATTATCATGGATCAAGCAAGGACATTTGCAACCTCCAAATGCTTGACCCCACACAGTTTGGTTTTGTCAAAGGGAGATGATGCCTGCTAAACTTGGTCGACTTCTTAGTCACCAAAGCCATGTACAAGGGGAAGACAATGCACACTGCCTACCTTGATGTAGCCAAAGCCTTTGACACTATTCCCCACTCGGGCATAATAGATAAACTCTCCCAGCTAGGCATCAACCCATATGTTCCCAGATGTGTAGCTAACTGGCACACTGATAGAACCCACTTAGCCAAAATAGGGGAAGCCACCTCTAGTAGCAGACTCGTAATGAGGGGCATACCCCAAGGATCAGTCTTGGGACCTCTACTGTTTGCGATATACTTTTCTGAGGTTCAAGCCAAAACCAGTGGTCTGTAGTTGACCAAGTTTGCAGATGACTGCAAGCTGGGTGCTGTCTTAAATCCCCGTAGTGATGTCAACATCCTCCAAAAAAGCCTACCCAAACTAATGACTGGTGCCAGAAGCATGGCCTCAAACTGAATGCCAAGAAATGCATCATTATCCCCTTTGGGGAAAATGGCGTCCCCACTAATTATCACATTAATAACAATGTACTAGGCATGCAATCAGTAGTGAGGGACTTGGGCACCTAGGTTGATACCAACCTGACATTTGGCCACCATGTTGCCTCCTTTGTATGGAAGGCTTTCTATATGGCCCACCACATAAGTAAGGGCGTTTCATCCAGGAACAAGGAGGTCATAATATCCCTGTACTCCTCCCTTATCAGACCCATTATCGAGTACAATGCCCCCTTCGGCATGTACCTTGCCAAGCACATGCAGCAGATGGGGAGAGCACAGAGATTCCTGATAAGGAAAATCCAGGGTCTCAAAACCCTATTCTCATACAGCTAGGCTAAAAGCCCTGTCCCTCTACTCAGTCTCATACAGACTGCTCAGAGGTGACCTGTGTCTGGCATACAAGGCCATGTCAGACACAGCCTTGATGGAGTTGTTGCATATCCGTAAGTCAAACTCCACTCAGGCAACCTGCATGCAAGGCCTCAGCCTGGTCTGTGACATTAATAGAACTTGTTGGCAGGATAGATTTGTATCCAAAAGATTCGACTCCCTCTCCATGTCAAGCACAGTACCTCACTGACTCTCTTTAAGAGAAACCTGGATGACTGAGTGGGAAACAGAAAATACACCCTTGGGATCCCACTTGTATCCCTGCTGGACAGGAGAAACAGTTGCTGATGTTTTGGGAACATGGGTGAAATTTTTGGCTAGGCTTATAAGGACCTCTGGGCCAATAGCCTAGTATTGTCTTATGAACCTATGAACTCATTATCTTATCAAATTGCAACTGGGGATACATATAGTAACAGAGCAGAATACATTCTAAAATCAAAATAATTGAAAAAAAAAACACTATTAAGCTACAAGCTGCTTTCCTGTGCATCTGAAAGCTCAGAAAAATGTACTGTCATAAGAAATGTGGCACAATATAATGAGCCTTTAAAACATATTCACACTCTGATGACCATCTAGCCTAAAGAAAACTTTTTGGTAACTTTGAAAAGGAATTTGGCACTACAGAGGCAAAAGTACCTCATAGTGCTTTAGAATGTTGTTTTTCCTAAGGAACGGCTCCAAGGACTTCCTGTATATTAATGATTATTTCTGTCTCTCCCACACACCTATACAAACACACACACGCACACACACACACACACGCACACACACACGCACACACGCACACACACACACAGACACACACACACACACACACACACACACACACACACACACACACACACACACACACACACACACACACACACACACACACACACACACACACACACACACACACACACACACACACACACACACACACACACTTACTTCCAGCATGTGACTGAACTAAAAGATAACTAGGAATGGCAGTATTGAAAGAAACAGGCACTGCACAAAACAAACAAAAAAGTTCTGCCTTCCTGTAAAAGCTAAAGAAGAATATAACAAGTTTCAAGTTTCAAAACTGTGGACACTGTGATATGGCCATCCAAACAAGACAGATGAAATGAAATCAAAATTACAAATACCAGCTGTGAAACTATTAAGTTAAGAGAGAATCCATGTAAATGTAGACCTAGATATTGTTCAAAACAGCTCTTATAGTAATTTGAAACCAGAAAAAAAAAAAAAAAAAAACGTTTGCAATACTAAAAAAAATAAAGAGTTTCTATGTTGGTGAAATGCTCAGTTAGCAACTTTTAAAAAACATCAGCACTTTACTAATTGAAAATCAAAATATTTTGAAGTGTGAACAAACTTCTAGCACAAGTTGTAATTCACAACCTGCCATCTGCTGCATAGCAAGATTTTCTCTGCCACATGCAATCCTAGTAAACGAGACAAAGTCTAATTTTATAAACTGCTAAAACTAATACAACAAAAGCTTGCTTAAATCAATAATAGGTCCAGCTATCATGTTATAACATAATTTAGAAGCAGCCTCTGGGGAGTGTCAAACATGTCGCACTGGAAAGAGAAGTTTAAAGTAACAGCGTACTTAATTTGAAATTAAGATCTTTCTTATTACTATCATTTTGTTTAAAGTCTTTTGAATAATATGTTATTTTGATCTTGTAACAGTTCCAATATTTTTTTCTAATTAGTGATCGGCAGTATGGTTTCATGCCAGGAAAGAGCACTACAGATGCGATATTTGATCTGAGAGTGTTGATGGAGAAGTACAGAGAAGGTCAGAAAGAGTTACATTGTGTCTTTGTGGACTTAGAGAAAGCATATGACAGGGTGCTTAGAGAGGAGTTGTGGTATTGTATGAGGAAGTCGGGAGTGTCAGAAAAGTATGTAAGAGTGGTACAGGATATGTACGAGGGTAGTGTGACAGCGGTGAGGTCTGCAGTGGGAGTGACAGATGTGTTTAAAGTGGAGGTGGGATTACATCAAGGATCAGCTCTGAGCCCTTTCTTATTTGCAATAGTGATAGACAGGTTTATAGACGAGATCAGACATGAGTCCGCGTGGACTATGATGTTTGCAGATGACATTGTGATCTGTAGTGAAAGTAGGGAATAGGTGGAGGAGACCCTGGAGAGGTGGAGATATGCTCTAGAGACAAGAGGAATGAAGGTTAGCAGGACTAAGACAGAATATATGTGTGTGAATGAGAGGGAGGCTAGAAGAATGGTAAGGATGCAGGGAGTAGAGGTGGCGAAGGTGGATGAGTTTAAGTACATGGGATCAACAGTTCAGAGTAATGGTGCGTGTGGAAGAGAGGTGAAGAAGAGAGTACAGGCAGGATGGAGTGGGTGGAGAAGAGTGTCAGGAGGGATTTTTGACAGACGAGTACCAGTAAGAGTGAAAGGGAAGGTCTACAAGAGGGTAGTGAGACCAGCTATGTTATACGGGTTGGAGACAGTGGTATTGACAAAAAGGAAGGAGTCAGAGCTTGACGTGGAAGAGGTGAAGATGTTAAGATTGGCACTGGGTGTGACAAGGATGGACAGGATTAGGAATAAGTATATTAGAGGGTCAGCCCAGGTTGGAAGGTTTGGAGACAAAGCCAGAGAGGCAAGATTACGTTGGTTTGGACATATGCTGGGGAGGGATGCAGAGTATATTGAGAAAAAGATGCTAAGGATGAAGCTGCCAGGTAACAGGAAAAGAGGGAGGCCTAAGATAAGGTTTATGGATGTGGTAAGAGAGGACATGCAGGTAGTTGGTGTGCCAGAGCAAGATGCAGAGGACAGGAGGAAATGGAAACAGTTGATCTGCTGTGGCGACCCCTAATGGGAGCAGCCGAAAGAAGAAGAAGAAGATTATCTTACAATGGAAATGACAGCTTGGTAATTCAACAGTTTAACATAGACCACTCTTGGAATTTTCTGAACTCCAGATAGTCTTAAAAACTTTTTGTGTGCTCTCTTTGAAAAAGTCTATTTTGCTACTCTTTATTCCACATTGTCTCCACCAATCTCCTATATGGTTATGTTATGAGGACCAGATTCTGGTTTGCCTCTAATCAAGGACTTGTTTCTCTTGCTGTGCTCTTCTAGGTCCACAGTTTCATCATATAATAAATAGCTTGATTACAGAAGCATTTTCTTTCCAATGGAATTGGAATATATAGCTTTAAAGTAATTGTCCAGGTGACAAATATGGGGTTTCTAATTAATTCTGTCTGTTGTTGATTCCAACAATTGAGTGTTTTATTACTAAACAATCTGCAATAATTTTAGTTAATGCCTCCTACAGAGGAAATAAAGGAGCTTCTAAAACATTGTTTTTACTGGGTTCCTCTTTCCAGAAGATTTTTACCTTCTTTCTCTGCTCTTCTTTGTTGTAGAAGTAGATTGTTCTAATATTCACTGCATTCTTTGCAGTAGAAATGTGAGATGCAGGAGTCTTCACCTACTATTAATCCAAAGCCATTTGCTATTTAATTCCCTTGTTCAATGTGATTCTTTAGTTTCACAGAAAAAACAGATAGCAGTTGTATAAAATCAGTCTCAATAAGATGGAAATATTTTGCAGGTCATTCTCTCACTGCTTTTGGAAAACATTTGCATAAAATTAGACTTAATTTGAAGAATGAACTTTACAAATGGGAGCCAATGTGAGAAACTGTTTCACATTCACCACCATCTTAGTACAAGAATATACAAAAATATATGACGTATAGCAATAAGCAATTCTATTACTTCCCAAGCTTTGGTGTACTTTGGGTTTTCATATGTACAGGGTGATAACTTGAGACACACACACTGTATTGCACAGGTAATTTAGCACTGTGGCCCGTTCAAAATATATGCCTTTAAAAATAAATGAAAAAAGAAAAAGAAAAAATGGTCTGGACACACCGAAGAGCTATGAGTAATTTATTCCACAATAAATACAAATGCTTTCACCCTGCCGTACTGCTGGGCTTTTTCAAGTAAAAACAAATACAAATCAAGAATCAGTAAAAAGCCCAGACCATTTTTTTCTTTTTTCATTTATTAGTTTTATGGTCTGTGTTCTCCACGTTTTGTTGTATTAGTATGTTTAAAAATAAATGACCAGCATGTATGCAGTTAGTGAATCTGTCTGCCTATGTTTTGCTTGAATACATCATTTAAGAATGGCTATCTCCAACTGAGATGACCATGAAGACTGCATAAGAACTAATACACTTAGCCGAGAGCTATAATTTACAAAACAAAAAAGAAAGGTAATGATCTGTTTCCTATAGTCCAGATACAGGGTTTGATTCCCTCTACCTCCACTTCAGTCAGTGACTTTCCAAATCACTTAGTCATTCTGCAGGAAGGTTTGTCCCAAATAATTAACTGGTGCCAAAATTATGGACTAAAACTAATTGTCAAAAGGGCAGTATTCTGTTCTTTGGAAAGCTGTCCCCAGAAACTACCACATCAACAATACCCTCCTAAGAGTTGACCCAGTTGTTTAGGATTTGGGAACTTATGTAGTTAGGTAACTTTTTACCAAAGTGTGTCCATTGTCATAAGAAAGTTCTTCTATATTGCACAGCTAATAAACAAAGGGATTGTGTCTAGATCTAGGGATATCATTGTCCGCTTTACTCAGCCCTCATTAGGCCATTCATAGATTATAATGCCCCCTTTGGTATATATCTGTCCAGACACATGCAAAAACGGAAATGCCCACAGATGATACCTTACTAAAAGCATTCAAGGCCTAAACATATCCTACATGGACCAACTCAAAGCCTTGCTACTATACCCAGCAACAGGTGACCTGTGTCTGGCATACAAGGCATGCTCCAAACCAATACTGATGGATTTAATGCACATCGGCAAGTCAAATGCTGTCAAAAATACTTGGTCTAGGGATCTAAACCTCTTCTGAAACACTAACAGAATGGTTTGGAGGGACAGGTATATCTCACAGAGGATACTGCTGCTATGGAGCAGACATCCTATCCATGTAAAACAAAACGCATCCCTGTCCATATTCAACAGCAACTTGGATCTATGGATGGAAAACAGAAAATTTACCCCAGGACTGTCCCCTGTATTACTAATGGACAGAAGCAGCTCCTAAATGATTTATCCCATGCATGGGTCCCTTCAAATTATCTATGGTATGATCCCAGTTATTCTCATTAGGGGTAATATATAATTACTGACCATGACATGGGTAAGGCCTATCTCTAACCAAATGAGGTAGGTTGGTTCAAGCACAAAAAGGTGAAACTGGCTAGGCTTAAAATGGCCCACAAGGGCAGCTATGTAATACTTACTTATGAACCTATTTACTTTTATAACACTGAGCAAGTCAGTTAACCAGGCAGTGTTCCCACATCACCCATGAAAAGGGGCACTTGCATCCAGTGATTGTACACAGTTAAAAAAAGGAATATAATGTAGTGTAGTTGTTGTTTTCCTCATCCAAAATTAGTCTGAATGCTGGTTTAGGCTTGAGGGACTCAGGTGTGAGACCCCCTAATTTAGAATATTTTAATTTGGCTCATTGCAGCATTGCTGATTTTATTAGTCATTTTAGTGCTATTTGTGGGAAGCACTTGATGGGATTTTAAAATCAGCTACTAACATTAACACCAAATGTTGTCATAATATGTTTTCTTCATCTTGGTGGTCATCCAGAATGGCTAATGCTTCATACGTGCTGGGCACAGGGTAATTATTAATGCATTCCATTTTTTCTAATGAGTTGTAAGTATTTTGAAACTAAACAAAGTTTCTAAGTAGATGTACATGTGCCCCTTTTTCTTTGGCTTAATATTTTTTTATGAAGTAGTGAAAATTTCTTTAGCTAAAGTATCTTCACCACTCAGTCACTTTGTCAGACAGATAGTTTATTTAATCTCTTTCTTGGTCTGATATGCCCACCCAACTGTGACAATAGGGTTGGCTTGTGTCTGAACAGCAACACAGTATTCAGCTCTTGTTTGGAAAATTTTCAAGTAAACCCAAATCCCAAGAACCTCAATATTTTTATAGCCCATTGAGAAAGAAATAAGACAGGTTTGCAAACACGTTTCATAAGTGGGCTTTTCTTGGGCACAAAAATCTTAAATGCAATGTGTAATAAGCTGAATGAGCCAGGGAGACAAATTGCTGAAGCAAATATAGTAAAAATTTCTGCATTGTGTATTGAGGCAAATGTTAGGCAAGGGGAATGATAGTTAAGTTATGCTTTACCTATATGGGATGCATATAGATCATTTTGTTGTAATAAAAAATGTGTTTTTATTAATTTAATTTAATTTTATTTTGGAGCTTTTCTCCCCAGGCATCTGCTGAAAATGGGCTTCTACTCAGTCCAACTTTCCAGCTAATCAAATGCCAATAAATAAATAAAAAAAGTATACATTTGGTAACCAGGTAAAGACAGTGGACACAAGTGTCCCTTTTCAGGGGTGATCAGGGAACAAGTAAAAATAACCCTGTTCCCCGGACTACAGGAAACAGCTCATTATCAGCTCAGGGCATTGCTTGTGGTATTAAAATATATTTGGCTATAGTTGCCTTTTAAAAACATCTGCTTAATATGTCATATACAAGACCAGGAATAAATTATATATTACTGTGATCTGAGGCTGTATCCAACTTGGCCAATGTCCTAGCAATAGTGCTGTGTGAAATTCTCTGTCACTGTCCACACTATAAATATTAGCTGTACAAAATAGTTCCACACACAGTATAAGGCTTAAATGACATACACTGTAACAGTCAGCTGTATAGAATACTTCCACACACAATCGAAGGCATAAATGATATATACTAGCCTGTATAGTTTGTGCTGCAGTTGTTAATTTGCATACAGTACTATGATAAATATTAACTCCGGTTCGATTCTCAGCTAGAGCGTCTTCTGCATGGAGACATGCGTGAATGGGCATACCTTTGTTGAAGGTTGTGCGTCAGGGCTGGTAACTCGGTACGTAAAACTCAACTACCAATCATTAGCGGACCGGCGTTCTGCTGTGGCGACCCTAAAAGCCGAAAGACACAAACAAACTATGATAAATATTAAATTGTTCAGGTGACTCAATAAGTACTTAGAGCTTAACCTTGACCGCAGCTGTCCTTTAAAATCCATCAATAAATAATTAATAATACAAACATGATAGTGGATAAGGTGGGCAGGCAGTTAAAAGCCTCTTCCTCAACTATCTGCCACCTCACACCCCTCATGTTTGGCATGTCATTGCAACTAATGTATTAATTTCTTGCTGGGAATATACACTACCCATTAATATCAATTTCTCCAAAACAAAAACTCAATTCATTTATTTATTCCTCAGAAGTGAGCATCATTGCATCTCACGCAGCAAAGCAGATTAGTTATCCCCTGGGATTCATGAAGCTCGGCGTAAGGCTTGCACCGGCCGTGCGGCGTATATATGGAGTAGTCGTGCCATATGCATATTAATGAAGGCGCGCAGCCGCCACAGCCACGTGCATAGGAAATGTGCGCAAGTGCAAGGGGCATATCGAAGTTGCACAGGGAGGCGTGTCAATGTCGGCTGTCGAGGAGCAACCTAAACTGCTGAATATTATATTCCGTCAGCAATAGTAACAATGCAGCTAGAATCCACAGCAGTAGGCAATAGGGAATGTGTAATATGTAGTACCGCCTTTTTCCCAGCAGGAGAATGGATGCCTGTGTTGTAGGTGAAGCGGTGAGGCATATGTTGATGTAGCTAAGTACTATGGGTATGCATATCAATGAGGGAGAACACCAATAGAATAGTGGTTCCGGCATCCAGCCAACGTGAATGCAGTCCCGGTTGACCTACGACCACTGCACATATAACGTGAAAGTGTAATGAATGCGTTCGTGCTGTACACACATTTAAATATGTAAAGTTGAACATGTGTTTTGCAGCAGTCCGTAAACTGGAATACAGATATGTAACTGTTATGGTCAGAATTATGAAAGTTCACGTAAGCACAATTATCTATGAAACATATATAACCCACAATAAGGATATGCAAGTGCGTCTGCGCATGTGTAATCCACTCACAGAATAGAAAATGAATGGTGTTTTCCCCACGTTCTATGTACATGGCTCATACCTGTTAACCCCGTAAAGTACGAAACCGGACAAAGCCATGACAACAACTGGTACAAATAGGGACAATCCCCAGATATTGCCCTAACAAACATAGAAAGTGGATAGAATAACAGGTGTGTCACTAGCATGGATTCTCTGAAGGGTATGAAGTCGTAACCTGAAATGTTTGTCATTATTTACCAACGTCAGTCTTTAATGATATGCCACTAACTTGCCAGATAGACACAAGGTTATGAAAATTGGATCAAAGATAAGAGGCAAACAGCTGTACATGCAGCGGAAATCTGTACAGTTGAAAGGTATGATATGGAGATATATATACACATATATCCACAGACATAAACCAAAGCAAATTATGAGATGAGGAATGTATAGACATATGTATGTATGTACATATATATATATCTATACACACACGATACATGAATAGATATATACACAACAAACATATGTCCCTGTACATATAACACATGTACATAAATAGGTCACGGTATAGCTATTATAGATAGACAGACAGACATGCATGAAAGGAGAATACACCGATGCTTTCCAAACCATTGCCTGGAAAGTACCAGTGTGACAGGGCCTGCAAGTTCTACACGTTAAACATGAATATAGATGTCCTTTGCAGGACTCCAAAAATTGATCCTGTATGAAGTGCGAACCGTCATTGATGCAAAAGAAGTCACACCTGCAACTACGATATAGGTGTACATGCAACAGTAGCAGGTGCAAGGGTAATAACACATGGGACGATAGAATGTATGACGTACGACCTGATATCCGCAGAGTGGGGAGTGCTCGGAAGTGTCCTCACACTTTATTATCGCTCACATTAAACATGTCTAATGGGTACTGTGGAGGGGTGTCATGTGTGGGAATCATGGGTATGTAGAAATGGGCCAAGGTGTTGGTTGGCACAGATCTATTAGGTACACCCCATGGGAGTGATCAATATACCTATGTGGGTATAGCACGAGCCTATATTCTCCAAAAAGGTGCAACCCATCTACTGGATATTGTGTAAACCATTGGGGGAAGATGTAGGGACCTATATCAGTGTCATGTAGGCGATTATCATGGATGGACATGCGTACGACCAAGATGGTAACCATACCTGCCAAAATGTCAGAATAAGACAGCTGGACTAAGGCATAGTACACGAAAGACAAATAGGGACTATATTAAATATACCCCAGACAAAGTCAGAATGTTGATAGAATAATTGCATAGTCAGGAATACAAATGTTATGAGAGTTAGTAATCATGAAATAGAAATGTCAGTCATGATTACCTAACCGCACAGTCCGTCATGCTTTGCCAGCAATCTACCAGAAAGGCACATTATCATGACAAATGTAACAGAATCATAGGTCAAACCTTGGGGCGTATACCCATAATGTGTACAGGGGAGAGGTATGAAGGTAAACCATCCTAATTAAATGTACAGAACTAGTGATACTAGGTGGACAGGTGAGAAGAAAGACGTCAGGACAAATGACAAAACATGTACAAGTCAAAAGCATGTATTTCCACAAATGTGAATGACAACGTATGCCTTGTGAAAATCAATGTGGAAGGTTAAATGACTCAAAAGACATGTGTCCCTCAAGGTGTCATGCAGTGTCACTGATACAGTGTCCAGTCCCCCATACCCGTACGTGAGCTCTGCCACTGACGGAAAGCGCAAATACCGGCGTACACATAAGGTACATGATAGAATAATTAGTGTGGATAAGCACCTGTTGACCTGTGTGAGGAATATAACCCTCCGGGTGGGTGTGTCCTGCAATAGGAATGTAATGGCAACTGGCCTGTGATGGCACCATGTATTGTGTGTATTGGTGTAAGAAAATTGATTTCCAGTATCAGAAACATACCTCGCAACTGTACGAATGTGCAGATGCATGCCTCATATGTGTGGTGTGTTCCTCTTACAATCTGTACCTGCCTGCCAAATACCTGAGAACTGACGTCATTAAATAATGATAAACATATGAGTTTAAGACCCCAAATCCCTCAGAAAGGTCATACTAATGCAAGACCTATAATACTGTCAACTATCTACGTTTGTAAGAGCAATATGTAGAATCTTCCCCTATTTGTCCCCCCATCATGTTAGGCTTTGTACTGATGTTTTGCTCTAGGAGGTTGATAAGTATGATCAGAAACAGATACATGTCTGAGGAAACAGCATTATCGACCGCAGGATTACTCAGAAGGTATGAAAAGCACTGCAGTAGGAAGTTCAGTATTGGCCGCAGGTATGTGCTGACATGTCAAATGACACAGCAGTCTACATGAAGTACCTATAGGGCTGTCACCTTTACCAATGATGACAGTGGGACATACCCACAGCCATGCATACACCACAAATAGACATAGCACACAGCAAAGCCTAGGCCATGATACATGAAACCTCCGGCGTGTATGGATTGAGTGAGAGTACAGCAAGGAAAGATGACTGCCAGGCTATTCAGCAAACACCCGTAGGGGCGTGCAAGATCGCCCGTAACACGAACATTGCACGGACAATGTTGGGAATTGCAACATACCCCATTTGTATGTGTAAGCTATGCAAATGATGTAATTACGCGATACATGAAACAGTAAGCTGTCCGTGCAACAGCAGAGTTATGTGCAGAAATGTACCTGGATGTTATGCGACTAGCGTTTTGCATGTTGCTAAACGGAGCAATGACAGCTGCAAATACAGTATGAATACAGTCGAAGAAGCATGCCAATGTCCAAGTCCAAGGCCAGTGGCGGCTTTGTCCATTGGATATCAATAAACCAGTAGTTGTCCTCCCCGATCCTTGGAGTGGAAGTGTAGCGCAGCGCCACGAGAAGGTGCTGCGCTTCAAAACAAGACATATGGATAATATACATACAAAATATAGGTTTAGTTAGATGTTAGTACGCCATGCAGATGAATGGCAAGCTGGAGACAACATGGCTACTGTGTACTGGTTCTTATGTGTGGAAGCGCTCTGCCAGAGATGTAATGAAGCATTTGTAGGCAATGTGAGGCAAGTGAGGCTGAGGATAGTGAATCACAACATGTCATGCCATATGGGCCAAGCCTCTACAGTGTAGTGTAGGTTAAGGGGACTATTAGAGTAGAAGATAGGTGACAACATGAGTGTGTATGTATAAAACACTGTAACCTCACTGGAGCAGTGTCATATGTGTGCTGTCAGTACTCAGTGGAAGAGGCATGTCATGAGCTATCCTAGGGAACGTCAGGAGACTGATGGTGTATGCCATGGATACCACCAATGTGACCTGCAAACCTGCCCACAGTGTGTCTGCGCCCGTCCGCGCCAGTAAGCCCGAGTAAGCATATGTGCATGCGTGTTAGCCCGTGTGTGTGTGTGGAGTGTGGAAGAACGAGTAAGCTAGGGTATGAATGGTGACGCCCGTGTAATGTCGTGTATGCGTTTCTAAGCATGTATACATGTGTACTACACACATCACACACATACTGCACACACAGACACACATGCTGCCAATACTACACACATCAGTGAAATGGCACATGGATGGAGAATACATCATCAGAAGTAACAGTGCTGTAAACTATGCTACAGTGATGGTCAATGCTGCAATGCATCATGCTGGCTGATATACACTTGGAAGTAACACACTGTGTGTTAACAACATGCTAACATCAATACAGTGGAATAAAGTCACCGTGTGCAGCAGCACCAGGTTAGTCAGATCCTGCATCAATGTTACACATCACAGGTGGTGGCACAGGTGACATCATATGCACAGGGTGTGGTGTTAACATTTCCAGAGCTGTCATTGAACCATCCAATGTACACGTGTGTGTGTGTGTGTGTGTGTGTGTGTGTGTGTGTGTGTGTGTGTGTGTGTGTGTGTGAGGGACAATGGTTATTGCATGGCCCAATGGTGGTACAATGGGTGTTTGTATGTGATAGCCGTAGCTGTTTGTGGTAAGTGTGTGTGTCTGCATATACACAGGTACAGCATGTGTCAGCCATATACAAGAGGTTGTGGGACAGTCACAGACCGTACCTGCCAGGCTGTAGAGATCCCCATTACTGGCCATGGACACCCCTCCATGCATCCAACACAACCCAGTCCTGCACCTATCAACGTCTACACATACAGTCCTGGGATCTGTACCACAAACTGTGGATAAACGTGAATCTGTAATGTTAACCTGTGGTGCATAGAATTGTCTGTTACTACAGACGGATATGAGCCATACTCACACTCCAGTGTAATAACCACTGCTGACTGTTGCCGAGATCTGCATACGACCAGTCAAAGGTGCTGCACTAACATTGTTTCCAATGCCCGTGTAATACCCAGCAACACAATAACCGGTCACTACACATGTATAACCCACGATCACTACAGCACACAGTATGTGCACTAGCACAGAACCATAGCAGATGTACATACATCCAAGGTGCTCACGTACAGATAATGCAGCACATTCAAGAGTGATAATCCCAACATACATATCTATATACAATATATATATATATATATATATATATATATATATATATATATATATATATATATATCTACACACACATATATATATATATATATATATATATATATATATATATACACACACACATATATATATATATATATATATATATATATATAGATAGATAGATATATACATGTAGATAGATACACACACACACACACACACACACACACACACACACACACACACACACACACACACACATGGCAGGGTTGGGAGCAGAACATAAAGGTAAGCACTGTACCACATGACAGCATTACGCAGTTACAGAACGCGCTACCGTGATCAGTGGATCACATGATTCACACAGGCACACATCTAGCCTGCAGACAGCAGCATCAAAGGCAAAGAAGCCGCACGGATGTTATGGAGTGTGAATACTGTAAAAGCAATGTACTGTTGTCATGCAGCTGGAAACACACCCACACACACACACTTGGCAGGGCTGGGAGTCGAACATACACCTAACTACCCTAACACACTACAGCATGACTCATTTACAGAATGCGCTACCGAGATTACTAAGCACAGCAGTCCCAGAGGCAGACATCTAGGTGCGTGTCATCATCCGCAAAGGCAAAGACTTTGGTAGGAAACTGCTGTGGTGTGTGGCGTCTAAAAGCAAGACTGAGTCCCCAGTCAGACGGGAGCATGCGCGCAAACACACACACACACACACACACACACACACACACACACACACACACACACACTTGGCAGGGCTGGGAGTCAAACATACACCTAATTACCCTAACACACTACAGCATGACGCATTTCCAGAATGCGCTACTGAGATTACTAAGCACAGCAGTCCCAGAGGCAGACATCTAGATGCGTGTCATCATCCGCAAAGGCAAAGACGTCGGTAGGAAACTGCTGTGGTGTGTGGCGTCTAAAAGCAAGACTGAGTCCCCAGGCGGACGGGAGCATGCGCGCAAACACACACACACACACACACACACACACACACACACACACACACACACACACTTGGCAGGGCTGGGAGTCGAACATACACCTAACTACTAAATAAATAAATCCAAAGTCACGGAAGCAGTCCACCAGCTAGTAAACCAAATCACTTTATTGAAGGTAAGGAAACAAATCACATCAAACGTAAACGCTTTTAAAGTGCACAAGTGCGTTTTCGTCTCCACAAGCATGTAAGACTTCATCAGACAAACAAAAAATGTTTAAAAACACCTGATATACTCTCATGTGGTTTAAGCCAACCAATAAAATTCATTAAATTGTGATTTTCATTACATACATCTGTTTGAAAGGCTCATTTGAAACAACTATAAATTAAAACACACACACACACACACACACACACACACACACACACACACACACACACACTTAGCAGGGCTGGGAGTTGAACATACACCTAACTACCCTAACACACTACAGCATGACGCATTTACAGAACGCGCTACCAAGATTACTAAACACAGCCATCCCAGAGGCATACTTCTAGGCATGTGTCATCATCCACACTGACAGGACGCCGACAGGTATTGTATAGAGAGTGATCAGTCTGAAAGCATACAGACATATTACTGTCCCATGGTACACGTAGACAAACACACGGCAGTGGTGTGATCATGGCAACGTAAGACTTATGGTGCACCACGACAACATGACATAGTCACAGGACACCCCACAGACAGTACACCTTTCAAGATAGTCGACCAGTGTGTAGTCAGTGAGCATCCATCATGACGTTGAAAATGGACATCTGTTGCCTGGATGACCACCATGGCTATACAGGATGTCAACGGCCATGCACAGAGGGATATCACCGACACAAGGTGTCACTGGGCATGGCCACACGCTTAGTAATACACATCCATTCGGACTGTACTGTGTGTCAATCTACACAATGGCATACTGGGCATGCTCACACACTTAGCATTTGCAAAGGGCCGTCTTGCATGCAGACGGAGTCTCAACTCGCAAGGGCTCAGTTGGGACTGTCATGTGTGTCCATCTACACAACAGCGTACTGGGCATGCTCACACACTTAGCAGTTGCAAAGGGCCGTCTTGCATGCAGACGGAGTCTCATCTCGCAAGGGCTCAGTTGGGACTGTCATGTGTGTCCATCTACACAACAGCATACTGGGCATGCTCACACACTTAGCAGTTGCAAAGGGCCGTCTTGCATGCAGACAGAGTCTCAACTCACAAGGGCTCAGTTGGGACTGTCATGTGTGTCCATCTACACAACAGCATACTGGGCATGCTCACACACTTAGCAGTTGCAAAGGGCCATCTTGCATGCAGACAGAGTCTAGACACAGAAAGGCACAGTAAGGTATAACTGTCCCCACGCACAGAGCGGTCACACACATGCAGTGACCAGTACACATTCAGCTGCCATCACAGCTGTCACAGGTGCAGATCCCAGACATACACACTGCAGTCTACACTGTAGCCCCCGAGACATCACCATGTCATTGCTGCAGCAGTACGCAGCCATACATTACCACAACACCGTGTGACACATGACCAGTAGACTGTACAGAGGTCTACAGCAACTGTGCAGGGTACATATGTACTGACAGGGTTCCAACAGGTGTTATGCATTGCAAGTATACCACTATACATGATCAGGTCAGCTCAAGACATACCAGGGGCCCTGGGTCTTACACAGCTGTGACAGATGACTGTTGCTGTACACCAATGAACACACATGTTTGGATATGTCAAACATGTGATTGTAGTGGATGTGTGCATGGACCACACACACAACACATATGTACATAGCTAAGCCTTCGCTGTCCCCCGTGCAGAACAATGTCTTAAGCAATCATACGCACGCAAATGGAAGGTGGGTCCATGTCTGTTGAATGCTCACAGTACAGGAGGTAGCAATGTTGACGGAGGTCACATTCCCCTGTAGTAGTCGCCCATGACACCCGTGATATCATACCACAGTCCATGTGTCATGTATGTCAACACACGTCCACCAATAGCAATGCATACAAACATGGCTACAGGAGACACATGTAGGACCAACGCACATGTACAATCTGTACAGTGCATGCAGCAACCATGCATGTGCAGTGGCCGATGTCTGTAACACAGCTGTGCCTAACTACAACATGCAGTCGCAATGCAGCCCCATCATTGACACCTGTATATGGTGACATACAGACAGTACAGTTGGTTGTACATCACGTATGGAGGGACCTGTGTACATAAAGTGGTGATCCACCTGTGTAGATGTATGTGTGCCGGGGATGGCTCACAGGTGTGTCACATGCCACCCTACCATACCATGTGCAAACAGTACGCTATGTCACTGTTACTTGATGGTGATGACTTAACGCATACACAGCGGTCAGGTGTAACCAACTGTATGTCACGTGACACCTGTATCACTGACATCCTACCATGTGCACATAGACACACAATTGCCAGACATAGCGTTGGTACACATACTGCGGACAGTACCGCTGCATGTCTATCAAATGGATCATATGGCAGGTGTATCATTCCCAGCACTGCCATGTGTGTCCACTTGTGTGACCACACATGCCACTTATGGTGGGGACTATGTCCCAGATGTAACACATCCCTGTACACCATTGTAGAGATCTATACATACTGCAGTGTGGAAAGCATGAGGTCGGCAGGTGTGGTGCATCACACACATTGGCTATCCGTACACATATATCTGGTCACCACAGTGTGTGTGTGTGTGTGTGTGTGTGTGTGTGTGTATGTATGGCTGTCTGGTGCTTGGTGTGAGGGTATATGCTACCATATTGTGGAAACAGGATCACTAACCCCTCATGGTGATGCAGTCTACTACCCTGTTGATGCCATTGGTCCCAGCCATACTGGCTACCTGTGCATGTCCCTTCTCTGTGCCACATTGTGTGGGTGCAAAGTACTGCGAGGGTGATGACCACATAGGCAAGGGTCCACACATGAACACTATGGGGTGTGTTATAGTGCTGTAGACCCCATAAATGTGGCCATGTACCTGTACTGTGACAGGGTATTACTGCTACACAGTGTGGTCCCATGCTATCAGGTGGCCTCTAACGTCATCATTGGCCTGACTGCTGTGTACAACCCCTGCACCATGTCAACATACCTGTAATGTTTCCCGGTATGTATGTCACATCTCTGTCCACTGTAGCCTGTTCAACTGACCACATGCTTCAGGTGTGGTGTATGTGCAGACATCTGTGTCATGTTTGGACATCTGTGTCATGTTCGACTGTCCAACAGTCAGGTTGAGGGTACGTTTAGCATGCTGATATTGCCATACATGCCTGTGAGTACTCCACAGTTACACATGGGGGACTGCAAACACTGCTACCTGTAGGCAAATGCCAGTACACCATAGGAGGGAACCAGGGCATTGCCAACATGCTGTTACTGTTGTAACCGAGACACATACTGTGAACATATCACAATGCATGCTGCACCTGGACTACATGGTATGACTGGTGCATGTTGACAGTACACCACTGATGTCACATACACATCTCTCAGTATTCACACACGTCCAATGCAACATACACATCCCTCAATATGCATACACAAGTAATGTTAGATACACCTCTCACATCTCAGTATTCATACACGACCAATACAACATACATATCCTGCAATATGCATACACAAGTAATGTTAGATACACCTCTCACTATTCTGTTCACCCTGTGCATCAGACCATATGAGCATATCCCTGCACTGATGGTGTGGATGATAGGGATGCAGCACAGGCTTCATCTTATGCACAGGGTGATACTGTTTGCCAGGGGCATAAGCTGCTCCAATGGATGACATCATGTGTGCGGGTAAGGGCCAGTGATTTGAATGGACATGTCTGTTCCATATGCATGTGGGTGTTGTGGAGCCCTACAGTTGTGTTTGCTGTGTGTGTGTGTATGTGTGAACACAGTTCTGTCATTTGTGAGGCCTACACAAGGGTATTATGGACAGCTCCAGATTGTACAGACCAGGTTGTACAGCTCACTGTGACTGGACACGGCCACGTGTCCTGTGCCTGCCAGGGGTTGCACGGGCACTACCAGGCAGAGGTACAGAATGGCTACTGTCCGGTGACACATGGCCACTGGAACTGTGTCCCCACCAGGAATGTCCAGGGCCACGTCCATGTGGCCTGCTGTGACCTGGTGTGGACATTGCAGCACCAGCTGCACTGCTACTGCTACCGGCACTATGGGAGCGGCCATGTGAGGTGGCACGCTCACGTTGACCTGCACTAGGTGGTGTAGCTGGCCTATGTCCATGTGTCCTAAGCCTCACCCCTACCAGATGTTCCAGCACAGACAGCTCATGCTCATGGATTGCCATGCCACAGTCGAGGATTCTGACCATGTCACCCAATCACCTGTCCAGAACATCAGCAAGCTGCTGTTGAGCACCTGCCAATGCCTGGATGTTGTTGTTTAGGGTACTGATAGCAGCCCTCTGCAGCCTCTGCCCTTCTCTGTTCTGCCGTTCGGCACGTGCCTGTGCCGCCATTACAGTCTGGAACATGCGTCTGGTGATCCCAGCTGCTGCACTATGTCCTGCAGATGCATGTCTGCCAGAGGTCCTCCTACGAGCAGCACCAGCCACATGCCTGTGTGGCACATCTGCAGTCAGTATACTGCCACCATGGTGTGGAGACACACCTTCTGTAGCCACCACACATTCCTGTTCAACGCTAACAAACGCTGACTGTCCTTCCTCTATGGCCACTGTAGATGCGGTATGTGTTGGCAGCTGAACTGTGTACGGGGAAGAGGGGGACATAGCTGGGATGGCAACCGTTGGCACAGATTCCACCATTGACATCCCTGCCTGTACCTCGTGCATATGTTCATCACTGCTAGCATCTGTGGGGACACTATCAGATGGACCGCAGGAGGGTAACGCACCTACAGCACCTGTGAATCCAAAGAAATACTCTACATTACAATAGACACACACACACTGACACACTGACACACACACACTGACACAGTGACACACACACACTGACACACCGACACACACACTGACACACCATGCATGTGAGATGACAGATGGCATGCAGCATGCTTGTGATACAGCTGACAGCATGCAGCTCAGACATCAATAGTGTTTGTAAGCATACCCCCTGGAATGCACACTACAGCAGGCAGGTGTCATATCATTATCCATGCAATTCACATGATCATGGTAGTATGCATGCATCCCCGTGATACACCATGTGGACCAGAACAGGATAACAGTACACATGGCTGACGTGACCTTGACATGTAATCTGCTGACATGATCATTAACATGCATGCATGCCTGACACAATGGTGTTGTGACACATGTACAGCATCGTACTGGGTATCACATTGTGGTGTTGTCCATATGCCCTACAGATAGAATGCATGTTGAGCAAATGTGCATGGGCATGGTAGGGGACTGGGCCGTCTACATTGCTGTACAGTGTGATGTACAGACACTGTGCCATTGAATGGCATCATGAGGCGTCTATATTGCTAAACAGTGCATGTTATGTACACATTGCATATCAAGAACTGCATGCATACCCATGACATACCTGTGGATTGTGACCTACGATGCTGAGGTGTATACACACCCAACCATGCTGTGTCATGTGACAGGTCACTGGAGGACATACAGATGACACCCCTGCATGATGACTACAGAGTGTTAGCTGCCTGGCAACCATGTCCACACATAGCGGACCTGTCATGTCACCATTTCACACATGACTTTGATGTACCACACACACATGGTGCACAGCTAACAGTGATGTCCTATGGCAGGGGGGAAAAGTACAGTTTCTGTGGCCTGGTGTCACTGTCAGTGGAATCTGTGAAAGTGACTACCGTCATGCTATGACACAGACATCATGTTCAACACATCTTATGAGGTACATGTCACTGACGCCTCCACTAGCTGTGCACAGGCATTTATGATGTGCAGCGTACCACATCACCTGTACAATCGGTCTAGTACGGCTGTACTTGGACCATGTGTGGACAAAGTGGGACAGGGTGTATCCACATCCCATCTTCTGTGTGGCTATGTGTCTCTGGCCATCCCCCATGGCCATGTGTGCACATGTGTTGATCATGTATGTGATGGCCGTCTATCACACATGTCTGTGTTGTCCCATATGACATACACCCATAGATGTTGGTTATGTCACCATCCACAGGGCTATGCAGACAACAGGTGGATGTGTGGTATGTGGGGTATGGGTTATGGGAAATTGTGACAATATTGCAACCAAAATGCTACATTTCTCAGACATGTCTGATGGAACATCACAATGTGTGAAACCATTGCAGGGGCATATAACACAATGGTGACACCTGTGGTCTGCCCATATCACTGCTCACTGTGCGGTACTAGTTTGTGTACCACACATTTTGTTCCACTGTATAGTACATATGCTTCCATTGTAGAACACCTCCACCGTTGTATGCACAGCTGGACACACATGTAACAATGACAAATATTGTAGTTTCATGTCTGTGTATCATTTCAGTTGTATATATTGCACATGGGTGGCCTGTGTGGATGATGGGTAATGCGACCTGTATATCCATGTATTAACTGGCCACATGGCGAATAGATCTATGCTTTGACATGCCTGATACTGATGATAGACTCACCTGCAATGGACTCTTGTCTGTGCAGCATGCCAGAGGTACCTGTATAGGGTGACACAGCAGCAGTATGAACATTATCCATGACTGTATGACAGCCACAGGGTGCACAGTGCAGGTTAATACATTCACCTGTACAATAACATATAGTCAGCACATGTGTGCATACCATACCTCTCAACCTCTTAGAACAATACATGTGGACAAAGCCTACTATGATGGGGGACATATAGGGACAACTGTGACATATTGCTCTTACTAACCTGGATATTTGATAGACCAATAGGTTTGCATGCACATGGATTTGCAACAGAATGTGCAGTCGTAAACACAACATTCCTCAGCTATTTGCCAGAAAGGGACAGATATTGAAGGGAACACACCGACAATATGAGGCAGACATCTGGACATCCTGCAAATACCCGTACAGTTCAGAGGTATGGTGCATACACAGGGTAGCATAAAGCATGTGTGCCCACATACCTTGCATATGTTGTTACATTACATGATGTACACTGACACATGCACGTACGTGGGATATACTGGCCATATGTTCAGTACTGACTTACCAGGCAACTCCAGGCTCATTGGTTGGGAGACACCCACCTCCACGATGGTAGCTACTGTTTGTGGGGGCTGTTCCGAGGGTGTTCCCAGACTGGCCAGTAGCTCCTCTGTGTGTGTGAGTGGAGGCTAGGTTGGTAGCCCACCACCCGTACCACCTTGTTCTCTGGCGATTGCAGTGGCACGCTGTTTTGCATGATGTATGAGGTCCGTGCAGTGTCTGCGCACCTGCTGGTAGGTGCGGTTGTAGCCGCCCACTTCGTTGACCCTCCTGTGAAGATCCTGGCACAGGTCATCCCACTGCTGTGCATGCTGTGGCATGTGGCTAAATAACACCTCGCAGTTCTCATGGAGGTACGGTATTACAACATCATCCTCCTGTCGGCTATATGCTGGTAGGCGTGTACGTGGCATTATCTGTAAGACATGATGAAGGTGACAGGTCACATTTACAGACATGTACAGTGATACTGCTGCACATACATTCTAGTACATTCGCACAGTTATCTTTGCAAATCAACATGACACTAACATGACTGGCATGTATGTGTCCCACACATGTATCACCCAGTATGCATTGGATATCATCCCCATATATGTGTGTCACCTCATTAGTGTTCCTACTGCATGTGACGTCAGTCTCCATGTGGACATGTCTGTTTGCATGCACTGGTGTTCTTACCTATCTACCCATGCCTGATGTATCCACAGTAATGCTGTTGACCTAGATGCTGTGGATATGTCACATGTCAACACAGACACGGCCTTACTGGACTTGGGCAGTGACAATGCACCAAGTACGCATGGAAACCTGTACATGCATCTGTTTTTCCATAGACATCTACACTGCACAGCTGTTCAACATCCTGCCACGGATCACCTGTATTGCACATGTAATAGACATGGGACAATGGCTAGTCGGACGTTATTCGCAGGTAAGGTTATTGGCTATAGCATGTACGGGCTAGGTTTCCTAGCTGTATCTGACACCCATTACGCCACCACGAGGGGCATCAGTGACACATTACTGATCCAGATAGATGATACTACATCTACCATACGGCCATCACACCATGTTTGGCAGGGATTAAATGTGCAGCTATGTGGACAGG
Organism: Protopterus annectens; assembly: GCF_019279795.1. Classification (NCBI taxonomy): domain Eukaryota; kingdom Metazoa; phylum Chordata; order Ceratodontiformes; family Protopteridae; genus Protopterus; species Protopterus annectens. The sequence goes on along the minus strand of NC_056728.1, from coordinate 115,276,262 downwards.
GCTGCATGGTATGGCGGGAGTATGTCACAGGTATGGCACAGGGATCTGTCCAGCATGTGGCCATCCTAGTCATAGGATGGTGGTTGTCCATGACGTATGTCTTTCAGATCAGACTCTGGACATGTAGCATGTCTAACAGCATAGTGTGGCATATGTCTGTATGCAATGTGGATAGCATGCTGCATACTGGAGGTGAGTATTGTGGAGGCTGGTATCGGCCATCCACGCAAGGGCCCTACCCCTGGAGGGTGATATGTATTCCAATATTGGTCATACGGGTGCTGTGTATGCCTGTCCAATGATCTCCGTGCTCATGGATACCACCCTGTCATGTCATGGGTACCTCGGATGACTACCTAAAGGGCCAGGGAGATGTCTCCAGTGCAGGGAGGTGTACTACACTACACCATACCTAACACAGTGTCCATACTGTTGACCACAGCCTAGGTGTTTCTTAATGGGTACGGGGGTATTCCCCTAGTGGTGTCATTGCTGATGTCATCCACCAGAATGTGCACATATGTCACACACATCACACACACAGCCCATTCTGTATGTTGTTCACAACACTGTGACAACAATTACCCATAGGTCATGGCCATTCACATCATCACATACACAGATGGCTGACATTTGTCTGTGTGGTATGGGCTACAATGCGGTTGGAGTACAACACATTAACCCTGGTTTACTGTAGCTGACACCGTGTGATATGCACATGTCACTGTAGCACCTTTGGTAGTTGTGAGTCTGTCAACAGGCCACTAGTAGAACACTCCTGTGACATACACAGGCATCTGTAGCCAAACATCCGTACTGTCTTGTACATCTGTACTGCTAACATCTACATTGATAATGGTTCATGGACCTGCAGACCATACCTGGCAGTGTTCTGATGCGGTGCCACCAATCATGACTGTTGTCAACACTTGTGGGTTGATAGTATACAACACCCTATCTGTAATGTATGGACATTCTCAGCACTTGTTCAGAGCTTCTTGGCACGTTATGAGATACTGCTAAGTTTAGCATGCATTTCACACCAGTCCTCACAGGTACACTGTCTGTCCATACATTTCCAACTTGATAACTGCACAACAGCTGTCGTACACACATCACTCACATACCTCGTGAGACATGGTGGTTTCTACGGCCTGTCCACCTGCCACGTACCACTTATATACAGGCATATCCAACTGGCACGTACCAGTGCTATTGCCTTTCACTATGATGACTATGTTGTACATGTGGCAATAGAGCTATTCTCATGTCCACAGTCAATGCACATCTCCCAACATTACAACAGTACAGTCTGTGGGGATGCACATATGCAGCCCTGCTGGGGGTTATACTGTCACCAACCCTGACTGCACTTGACAATCATGTGGGGTTGTGCAACATTGGCAACGCACCCCACACATCACATGGTCCCACATGATCCCCACCACAGGCCACACATACGGAGACACCTTGTACAGTACCCCTCCATACTCTGTGTGGGCACCGATGACAGCCCACATCGCCAAACACAACCGCACCAACCTATAGCCCACAGACACGTGTGCCCATCACATACAGCCAATAGGGTGTCATAACATACACAACACACCTGTCTTAGGTGACTGTCGGCAGTCACACTCCTGTTCCACTCAGCAGGCTACACAAGGTGATAGTCACTTACATCCTGCTGTCCAGTAACTGGTTCTGCAACATAACCTATGCACACATGCCACAAGTCAGCAGGTATGATGTGACTCCCCTTCCATGTTTGTGTGACTGAAGTTGTCACTCAGGGCACAGACTACGTGTGCAGGGACATGCAATAGCCCACCAGTGTTGTCACCCTGATGGTGTGTTCCACGCCCTGGGAAGCATTTTGTGGTCATCCGGACCTGTTACCACTGTACTACGAACGACTGTGTCACTCCCAGCAGTTGTCAATGCTTCTGCTGTCATTCCACAGGCATCTAGTATATGTCCACTTTGACAGACCCGGCCAAACAACATGATGCTGTGGCACAGTTGACCTGCACCTGTCAGCCCTGGGAGTATGGATCACATGTTGGACTCTTGCTGCTTTTATACTGCCTGTCTTGCACAGTGCCCAATAACAGTCACCACCAGAATGGGAACTGGCTAGCGAAGCATGTGGTCATGTCACACAATGCTTGACATCATCCTCTGTGATGCACGCAGGCAAGGCACACCTGATACTGCACCACTGCAATATCTCTGCAGTGACTGGGACCTGCCTATTGGCTCTGCAGAGCACACCTGCAATGACTGGGTATAGACAGACCGTACCTCTCAGGCACGTACCTGGACTGGCACACCCACAGCTGAGGTGTCCCCATATTCCACTATGTTGTACACACATCCCGGCTGGTTACTTCGCACAATGCATCACAGGTGCTCAACATGCATATAACTGTGTCCGGAACCACTGCTGCTACTAATGTGAGACTGACAGTAACCCACACTTAACTGTGATAGCTGCACATGTACTGACACATTAGGCGTACACTGTGCATGAGTCATAACCTCCGCTCAGCTGGTTCAACCCATACACCACCTCCAAGACCAACAGTATCCTTGATATGGACACTACCAACATGTGACTGCTGTTCCACAAATGCGGTTATCCCCTCATTGGTGGAATCCGAACATCTGCTACCCACCCTTGTTAGCCACATACTGGCACCACACACTTCACGGCATACACAGTAGATGAGTACTACAACACCAACTACAGATGTCGTATGACAGTGGTAGCTGTTGTCTTGACACACGTGCAGGTGGACAATGCACATGCATATAATGAGACATACCCCAGTGCACTTCAATAGCACGTACACGACAATGTGGTTCATGCTATTCCACACAGAGCCATGCTGGTACACACCAGAATACAGACGACACTCTGGGGGTGCAGTCCCACGGAAATACTTTACAACAACAGGTGGGGGCTGTTACACAGTGGTGTACATTCCCATGGGCGGGGTGACTCACTGGTCAGCCTCGGTAGGGCCACAGGATCCCACATCACATACACCATAACTAGCTGCATACACATTACTGCAACACATTCCGAGATGTACCACAAGGCATTATGGTGGTATGTCAGTAGTCGTATGCAATACCCACATCTGCTCACGCATACAACTGTCACTCTGGAACATGACAGTAACAGGTGATGTTGGCAACATGCTGTCTGATGGCTTCATTGCTAACATTAAACCCTCTCACTCCCTGCAGGGCCACATTCCTTGCAGGTACATTGTGGTGTACCTGCAGTCACACCTGCACAGTACTGACCTGCACTCTATATGTCCTAGGACACAGGACCCTTGTCACCCTGCAATATCCCAGGCTGTGATGTCCACAGAACTCTGAACAGCATGTCTCCCCACTGGGACACCATATTCAGTAATAGCCTTGTACCAGACATTGTGGCCCCTGACTGGCACACAGTGACAGTAACACTCCTCACAGGTGGCGCCACACTGCACAACTGGGACTATTGCCCTACACACCTCACTGGACTGTTATGCATGGCTATAGGGCACATCATCCTGGACATCATTCGTTGAGTCTTTGTTGTGCTCCAGTCCTTTGATGCCAGCTGGGTTGGTCTTGTTGGGGCCACAGCATGCCTCCTACACCTGTTGAACACCTTTCCTACAGTCGCCAGAGTAGTTGATGACAACACGGGTGTCCACATGTTGTCCATGGTTGTCCTCTCGCTACCATTCAGCACCGTTCTCCATTCTGGTATTGACTACATACACATCCACCTGCACATCACAACATATGTCTCCGGATGTTATGCAATGTAGCTAATGGACGGGACACACACACTGAGGGTGGCATACCATATCACATACTGCAATCCAGTTACACTTGCCTTACCACAGTCCTCAGTCATGGGGCCCTCATGTTCGGTATATGCTTGTCTGAGGTACAGGCTACCACTGAGGGGACTTCCCTGCCTAGCTTTACAGACCACTGCATACCCAGCACCATTGTTGCTCCACCAGCTGATACAGACCCCATCCATACCGGTGTCACTGTGACAGATACCGATATGAACATCATGGCCTCTACCTGCATGACACTTGGTGTGAACATCATCTTTGCAGTACACCATCCTCCCACTGGTTATCACATAGGTGTTAGTCCCCTACATACATGTTGCATTGTACATGTTTGTAAGACACATGTATGTCGCACACACTCCTGTGATTACCACATTGCCACCGTGGCGTGGATATCCTTCTACGTGTTCACACATGTCTGTACTGGGTGTGTAGCTGGTACATAGGCACCCATTGTACCTCTGAATACCGGATGTATACACACATCCATGGATACAACACCCCACATAGGGTGTACCTTACACAACAGCTTTACATAACCCAACATTAAAACGCCATGATGTTTATTGAGCTACGACTGTTAATGTATGTGGCTTATGTACAGACACCATGTCTGTACACATTTGCAGATACATACTCAGGGGTGACATCTGCTGAAAAGACAGGGCCCATGTCTGCAAATATGTTTATGGATATACTCCGCATACACGACATACACAATAGCCACTATGACCATGATGCTCATGGATATGTGCACACACGCAACTGTGTGCGGCATGTGCTTGGGGGTTGCATTCCCAGACCGGACACTCACCATGCTTTGGGACATGATTCCTATGTACATCACGCATGGACAATCAGTAGCAGTGTTCATGTGATACCTCGCTTGCTGGATGGTGGACACATGTACGCCAGGAATCACTGCAGTGGCTGTACTGTGCAGTGATGCAGGTTACACATGGATCTTCTGTTCACAGGACACTACCCTGGAGAGGTGCCACTGGTGTGCACACTGTAGTTGTTGTTACACATTGACTTGCCAGACTGCATGGTACCCCACTATGAACCTGTGCAGCTATTACATGTGCTTTGTGCATGATTACTGGTATAGCCCTTCCAGTTAGATTGGCTGTCACGCTATTACAATGTCCTATGACTACGGGCCATATGTATACTGTTATTGTACACGCCAATCATGTTCATGTTTGTCTGTCACATCTCTTCTGCTATTCTAGTATGGGAGTAATGTTTGCGTCCTTTGCAAATGCACAGAGTGGAGTACATAGTTACCTCATCATAACTGTTTATACATATCTTAATTACATACTACTCACATCACTATATGATACCTTTGTTATGCACCATATGCCTGTTCTCCTGTGTAACATATCTGATGTATCAATCTACTGTACTATACATTACACATGTTTTACATGGTATCCCATAATTCAACCATTACTTGCACAGAGGGTCCACCTTAGACATGTCATTGATGTTATATGCCCATACACATGCGTACTGTTACAGTATATCTACATATACTATCCCCAGCTATGGCACATACTTATTGGACATACCCTACCACTAACGGCGGGTCGTATGACATTGTTCGGTTTAACACCATCATGTTGCATCCCTTGTGGTGTCTGTGCTGTTTACCATGTGGCCCACTGCTGGACGCACATCTTCTACAAGCAGTAGTATGATCAGCGAGACATCACTACATAAATACCATTCCCCACTTTATGCATGGCGGACACTATTAATTACTGCAAACCAGGCTATGCATACACTGACATTACGTAATACAGCGCATACTATACATACAGTTAGTGTTATACATACCTTGATATCGTTCTGGTGTTTCATCTCTATCTCGCTCTTCTGTATCACTCTTTCAACTGTTATACGGTATGAGCATACAGTTTGCATATCTGGCAAGTCATCCTTATATACATCTATACCTGCAACATGTGGTTTACTGCCACCAATTGGTGGTCCGGTGTGACTAATTACGTGCACTTCAGCTCTGCAGCTACTCCATTAACCAATTACGCGGCAGCAGTGGTGTATAACTGAATTTTCCACCTGGGCATTGGCCATTTGCCTTGCCTTTGGGGAGACGGCCTGTATTGTGTTTTGTTGTGTGTAATTGCAACTGCTTTGTGTAGAGCCAAGTCTATTTTGGGGTCATGTCCCTCATGGATTGTGTGTGACGGCTTGAGTATGTGGTTCTACCTGTGACTGTACCTGTCATCCCACCCGTCTGATAAAGGTCTATTGCAAACACCTGTAACATCGCCGTTACAATTTTGCATGCTCCTTTAAATGTCTCTCACAAGGTATGTCAACGATTCAGCAGATGTAATTGACTAACTAGATGTTTGGGCTGTGGTTACGGTCTGTATTGCTATTGTTTACAGTGTGGGGGATGTAGGCGGGTGTACGTAGCATATACGGTTTTGTGGGGCTTGCATTTCTACGTAGTCCATATATATGTGTGTGGGTCCCTTCCCTAATTACAGTGCTATCACTTAATAGACTTCTATTACGGGAATTTACTTTGGGCCATTGTTAATTGGTTTCTATATGGTATGCAGGTGCGGTTGATACTTCCATACCTCCGGATGTATGGCGATATGTGCAGGGATATTTGTAAATGAATGCCATCCCGTGTATGTCTGTCCCAGATATTTGCAGTCATTGCAGTGGTGTTGGTGTCAGACCCTCTGTCACATGGCTTGCCACCTTTTCATATGGCCATAATTGGACCCTTGCGGGTCACACAGTGGTGTTTACAGGCTGACATATGGCCACGGTCAGTACACAGGGTAGCACATACTTTTATCCTCATTACATACCTGTTGTTCTTGGTCCTTCACTACTTATCGATTTGCATGTAACATTTCCGTTTCTTACATACAGGCATGAGTATTTCCTGCAACTATTGCATATTATGTGGGACATACTAATGTCCTACACTCACGGACAGTTGCCCTTTCTAATGTTTAATGTCAGGACACACCTGCCCAGGGGGGGTTGTCCCTCCCAATGTGGGACAGGTGTTTACCGCATGCCTATGGATAGCTATACCCGCACCTGCCGTAATCATCTACCTCCGAGTTGCCACCTACAGACACACTATGCGGACACACACACACACACTTTAGTCACACGGGAACACACATGGCACCCTCATCACACACATACACAGGCTACATCACTCACAACCACAGTTGTACACGGTACCTACGTGGACCGCACCACCGACAGCGGTGACTACATGTCCTTACTATCGTCCTATTGCTCGCGGTTCTACTGTTCCAGTACTGTGTTCTTTCTGTCTTTCATCCTCCTGGTTACGTGTGTCAGTGTGTGATATGTTCCATAGTTGGCAGTATCCTGTTTATTTGTACCTCAAAGGTGTTTAGAATGTCGTCGACCTATCTATATATTTGCAGATGCCAGTGACCCCTTGTATATCGACATATATCACACTATCGCCCTTTATATCTGTATTACATATGTGTAGATATATATATATATATATATATATATATATATATATATCTATATCTATATATATATATATATATATTTACATATCTCGGACAGGGGTGGTGACAGGCACGCTACGCCTTTCATTGTGTGTTTGTCAGTGTATACTGTGTTTCCTGGACTCCGCACATTTGTGTCTGTACCTGTCACATTACACACCTGCCATAGGTTAAGATTACCTCCCATCCCACTTTGCAAGGGACAATCCCTCTTTGTGCAGTTGTGTCCTGCAAAATATTTGTGAACATAGCAAATGTCCTGCGACTTTGGGACAAACATATTCCCTATAGTTTATGTCATAGTTGCATGACACACTTATTCTGTATCTGACCTACCTACATGTTACAGAACACGGAACACGTACCTGCGACCATTACTAGACTATAAGCTTTTTATCTATGCAAAACACTGTCATTCTGGTTTTCGTCCTGGCCGGGTGTGTGTCGTCCTGCTGACATCTGGCGTATGTCCCACATTGGTCATTTGAACTGTGGCAACCCTACCGTACATACATCTTGCCTAGCAATAGTGTTGGATGATTGTGTACATGACTGCCTGTTCCACTCCTGGCAGTGGTAGTTTTACCCTTCAGAGCAGGCGCTATTTGTTCAAGGGTGACTAATGCTGGTGTCACCTGTTCTGTACATCATTGACCATGATCTGCGCAGTGGTCGGTGATACTTAGCCCTGTTTCGCACATATCCATATAGTCGTATTTAAACATCGCTTACCAGCTGTGGGCAACGCTTATTCCCGCTAACATGTGCTACACATATTCTGATGACCTGCATCTGGAATGCATTACCCGTGCCATCGGGATTATGTTACATCCCTTGTGGGACGTGGGACCGGGAACATGCATGACAATCACTGCATGTACCACTTGGACATCTGGGGGTTGTACACGAATTATGTCAATTTGTATGTGCAGTACACTACAGCAGTTAGTCCACACTACACTCACATGGATGACTCCGTTAGTTTACAACTTGATGGGTCCAGTTAATGGTATGTCCATGTGATGTTTACTGGCTGTGCTCCAGCACTGGGTATGTATATCACAATTAGGTACACCTGATAATTTGCTGCACCTTCTTTCGACCGTGGATGCAGCATGCCGGGGTGACTAATGCCTGTCATGGGTACATCCCCTGCCTTGACACTACATCCATGATTACATTTTGTGGAGCCCCTCAGTAACGCAGCAGGTAATCCGTGATGACTGTGTGTAGGACAGTGCTTACACACATGTGCTCCCGCGATTGCCTCTGCTCCAGTATGTGACAGTTGCTTACTTGATGTTGTGGCGACAGGTGTCACTGTTTGCCCCGTTTGGTGTTTTGCCTCTGACAATCGGGCGTGTACCTACCGATGTACCTGGGAACCTATACACACAGCACCGACAGATGCTGATGGGCGCATCTACTGTTCAGGTGTTGACAGTTCCGTGTTCCCATGGCTGTTGCATGTACAATGTTTGAGGGCTGCCTATGTAGGATTCCACAGTGGGCCACCTCTACATCACAATTTACAGGTAGTCATGTTTGTGTGCCATCCATGTTACTGTGTGCAGGTGGGGAGGGGTGTCAGTCCGTGGGAACCTACACTGTCAAGGTATGTGCTATACATTCCCTCTTTGCCAAGGCGTAGGCATATTGGGCATGCCTCCGTCTGCCTACTGGGGCTGGCACAGTGTGTCCGTGGTCTGGATCCCTCTGTGCCTGTGTTGGCCTTGGCACTTGCGGTGGGCTGTGAGGCCCTCCCCCATTATGACCCTGCTGCAGCTGTTTCCGCAGGATCATATTATGTAGCATGGCACATACTATGAAGATGTGGGCACACGTGACTGGAGAGTACTGCAAGGCTCCACCAGATGTGTCCAAGCACCGGAACCATGACTTCAGCATCCCGAACATACGCTCTATGATGATTCTGGTTTGTGCGTGTGCCTCATTATGGCGTTCTTGCATTGTTGTGTGTGCATTTCTGATGTGGGTCATCATCCACGGCTCCAGTGCATAGCCAGCATCCCCCACAAGGTGACCTTGTGGGATGTCCCCCCTGACAAATACCTGATACAGCTGTGAGGCATGCCAGATATGGGAGTCGTGGTAGCTTCCAGGGCTGCCAGCACATACATCCATGATAATGCCCTGGGCATTGCACACGACCTGGCAGTTGATGGAGTGGAATCCCTTGCAGTTTATGTAGTGCCTACCATACTCACCGGGTGGTGACTTAATTTTTATGTGCGTGCAGTCTATTGCACCCAGTACCTCTGGGTAGTTTGCCACACGTTGGAAGTGACGCATATTGCTGGCCCACTCCTCCTGAGTTCAGGGGAAGTGTATATGCTCATTGGCATGTGGTAACATGGCATCCAGGAACTGGTGTAGTACCCTGGATGCCGATGCCTGTGAGATCCCCATTATATCTCCAGTTGGCCTTTGAAAGGTACCTGTGGCTAGTATTCGCAAGCTTACACATGCCTTTGTGTCCACTGGGATGGGTTCCCCTCTGTTGTTTCTGGTTCTCAGGCGTGGCCGGCACAGCTCTACTATTTGCTGTAAGATGTCCCTGTCCACCCTGTAATGCTCTACTATCTCCAGATCATGTAGCCCCTGGTAGGTTACCCTTGGTCTGAACACTCTTCTCCTCCTCTGAGGCCTACGGTGGTTGTCGGCATCATCCTCCACAACACCGTTGGTCTGTAACACATGCTGATGAATCACAGCTATGGCAGCTCCCAACATGTACATTTTAAAAGTTCCCTGTCTGTTTACACCTATGGTGTGGTGTTTGGGAATACACAGGTGTGTGTTGGGTGCTTTCACACTTTATACTGTTCTGCTGTGAACACTGATGATGTCATATGGTGTGTATGTACGATCGTGGCTACAGGGTATCTTCTGTGTTTTATTTACGAAACTGCTATTGTGCTGCCTTTGGTGTTGCATTACATTTGGATGCCGGGAATTACCTCCTGCCCTTCCATTTACATTTGTGCATGTTACACCTACCATTTGCTGGCATGCATCCAGCTGCCTGCTTTCATTTGTACTTTCCTAGACCTGGCTTATCTTGCGTAATGTCTGCTATTGCCGATCTACTGTGGGTTTGCTTTGCTCTGCTATGACAGTTCTCCTATCTTTGCATTCCAGGTCCTCCACACCTTTCTTTGCAATCCTATGCCTCCCCTATCCTGTTTTGCAGGTTTCTGCATGCAGGCTTGTCTACTGCCGATTGGCCGCCATGTGTTGATTGGTGTTAATTGCTCATTAGTATGCCAATTACCCTGCTTCAGCATTTCCTTCTTTTCTTCCCCTGACCTTCCTGTTTGTGCTATTGTTCGCAGCGCGTGCATCCGCTTACCGGGTTTCGGCACGAGTTCATCCTCGTACACATGCGCTTTCGGGCACCACGTGTGCTCTCAGCTAAACGGTTCTATATCCTCCTCCCCACCCCTGTCCTTCAGCTTTTCTTAGCAACAGCCAGGCCAGATTTGCATTGCTCCAATGTGCTTACTGATACAGTGGCACACCCCTCTGCTGATGTCATGTATCACCTTTGATACACCCCTCGGTGTTATAGCGCTGCGCCGTCAAGTACATCCTTAATCCGGCGGGACGTTTGCGATTCAGTATTACCTGCCTCATTTGCATGGCATTGACTACTAATTCATAGTTACAGCGCCGAACACTGTTGCGGGCCCCTGGCAACCCTTGCGCCTTGCTTGTGATGTGCCATGCCTACCATTGCATATTATGGTGCAATCCTAATTTGTCTTTCATTGTGATTTTCTGCCATTTTTATATATTTCCTTTGTATTCCTGTTTGCACACACATGCCCTGCGGTTGTACTGTGCGTTACTGTGGACATGACATTAAATGTTGTTTTTTAGGTGTTGTGCATCTTTTCTTGTGCCATTGGCTGTGTATTTGTCCATTGGCATATGTTAACTTTGTAATACATGCATGTGGTCACTTCCATAACTCCGATGTTCTGTTTGGGAAAATGTAAACCATGTTTTTTGGTTTACATTTCCATGGGCTTGCGCTACGCCTGCTCCACTTCGTGAATCGCTGTATGCCTTCATTAGCATGGTGCGACACTGCGCATGGGTGATTTGCATACCTTTGCCTAGGGCTGCGTAGCTCAGTGCATGTGGGATTGGTTCGTACCTGAATCGCTCGGCGGACATATTTGGCGTCATGCCGCCTACGCTACGCCTGCACTTGGCGCAAGCTTCATGAATCTGGGGGATCATTTACAGCAAGAACTGCAATATTACTTTTACCTTTAAGCTATACTATGAAAAACACTGTACCAACTTACTTTGTTGCTGGAAGACCAGAATGCTATGGGTTCTATACCCCTTGTTACTTGGATTAATTTCCCAGAACCACCACATAAGGAAAGTGTTGTACTCCTGAGTGTGCCATCCATTCTTTGAGTTGTTAAATTGAGGTTTCTTCTGCCTAAGTTGGTGATAGCTTAAATAGATGCAAAAAAAAAAAAAATCCCACAATACTTACAGAAAAATGAGTAAGGGAAGTTACCTAGTGCCTTGGTCAAATTTCCTGTAGACAGTATGAATCCTGCCTTGTATGTCTCCTGAAAAGTGGGCAGTGGCCTAGTGGGGCTAACTTGATTATTAAAGAGTAGCTAAATAAAAAACTTGCTTTCACCATACAGCTATCAACCCCTACATTGCTGCGGTAAACAGAGTATACTACTAAAGTAATCCTTAATAATCAGTTGCAGACAATGATGGACTATGATGTTTGCAGATGACATTGTGATCTGTAGTGAGAGTAGGGAACAGGTGAAGGAGATCCTGGAGAGGTGGAGATATGCTCTAGAGAGAAGAGGAATGAAGGTCAGCAGGACTAAAGCAGAATATATGTATGTGAATGAGAGGGAGGATAGAGGAATGGTGAAGATGCAGGGAGTAGAGGTGGCGAAGGTGGGTGAGTTTAAATACTTGGGATCAACAGTTCAGAGTAATGGTGAGTGTGGAAGAGAGGTGAAGAAGAGAGTACAGGCAGGATGGAGTGGGTGGAGAAGAGTGTCAGGACTGATTTGTGACAGACGAGTACCAGTAAGAGTGAAAGGGAAGGTCTACAAGAGGGTAATGAGACCAGCTATGTTATATGGGTTGTAGACAGTGGCATTGACAAAAAGACAGGAGTCAGAGCTGGATGTGGCATAGTTAAAGATGTTAAGATTTGCATTTGGTGTGACAAGGGTGGACAGGATTAGGAATGAGTATATTAGAGGGTCAGCCCAGGTTGGAAAGTTTGGAGACAAAGCCAGAGAGGCAAGATTACATTGGTTTGGACATGTGCTGAGGAGGGATGCAGAGTATATTGGGAAAAAGATGTTAAGGATGAAGCTGCCAGGTAACAGGAAAAGAGGAAGGCCTAAGATAAGGTTTATGGATGTGGTGAGAGAGGACATACAGGTGGTTGGTGTGACAGAGCAAAATGCAGAGGACAGCAAGAAATGGAAACAGGTGATCCACTGTGGCGACCCCTAACGGGAGCAGCTGAAAGAAGAAGAAGAAGAAGTATATACATTAATCTACTATTTATATTTCATTTTTTCTTTATGTTTCCATAAACAATACTACTAAACTAGCACATTTTTAGCTGTTTTCCAGACTATGTTCTGAGGTTCAGCTCTGTATTAAGAACCTCTTTAGAATATTTTTTCAGACATCTGCATCACACTGCATGTTATATTCTTTAATGATCTATTAAACTAGTCTGCATTGTTACAACTAACACTATGCCTGGGCCATTGCAGAAAAGGTCCGAGGATCCACCTTACTACCTGGTTAACAAATAAACTAGCATAACACATAAATTCTGGTCTTAATATTTGACTGCATTTGTATTTTTTGCTTTAATTTGTGGCTACATATACATATAATATTGCATATGCTCTTCATATTTATGGCATCTCACTTGTATTTCATGGCCCATTGTACTTGATTACTCAGTCTATAAAAAAAATGCAGATTTATTTACATTTGTTGACCTGAGGAAGTGACTTGGTCTTCTGAGCCTTTTCAGTTATAATACAAGCCAGAAGCAGAAAAATAATGTACAATTTACCTTCAAAATATAATGCAGTTTAAGAAACAGAATGTGCATTCCGCTGGCAAATGACAAACAAAAATCTATCAGACAGGTAATACACAGATGCTGCTAAGTAACATCTTTTTTTTAGCATTTGTTTTGTTAAGTATCATCTTTTTGAACTATTACCATCAGCCAGGTGCTATAGATTAATACACACCAAAACAAGCAGATATAAGAACAGTTTTTTTTCCACAGGCTATCAAACTCATAAACAGTTAACTCAGCTTATTAGGTTGGGGTATTCTTTTTCCTAAGCCTCTGAGGATTCTGCAGTATTGTTTACATATTGTTAATAATAGTGGGCCAGATTCACGAAGGCTTGCACGGAGTCCTAGAGTAGAGTAAGACTCCATGCAGCCATCATGTCCAACGAGCGATCCAGGAACAGCCTGTAGGGACATGTAAGAGAGCTCCTAAAATGGCTCTTACACGGACAGGGCTGGGATATGCAAATTACCTCAATTGCAGGTGAAAGGCATGCAAATGAGGTAGATTTGCGATTCAGGAAACCCAAACCTGTCCGAGTAAGAGCAGTGTTATTTGCAGAAATGTACTCAGTTGACAACTGAGTACCGTTCTGCAAATAGCAAAACGGAGCCGTGACAACTCCAAATAAAGGTTGCATCCAGTGCAGGAAGCATGCCAATGGCCAAATATACGGCCATTAGAAATGTTTCCTGATGCAATATGAAAATAAAAATATTTTTTTGCCGATTTCCGATGTTTAAGCATAGCGCAGTGCCACGCAAATGGGCTGCACTCTAAAACCCAGAATACTAAAAATAAAAACCCACAAATGTGGATTTTATTGAAATTGTTAATGTACAATGCAAGGGAATGGCAGGCTGAAGACAACATGGCCACCGAGTAGAGGTTGCTAAGGGGGGAAGCTCAGTCTAAGACATGTAACCAAGCATTAGTAGGCAATCCTATGTAAATGAGTGTTAGGATAGTGAATCACAAGTTTACATAGCAAATGAGCACAGTCAGTGGAGTGTAGGAGTAGGATATGGGGAGTAACAGAGTAGAAGATAGGTGACATCACGAGGGGGGTATGTATGAAAGAAGTGAAGCTCATTGGAGCAGAGTGGCATGTGTCAGATCATGGAAAGAGGTGTGTCAGCAGGTAGGCTAGGGAAAGCCAAGAAATGGAAGGTGTATGCTGTGGATAACACCAAAGTTTCTTGCTGAATGGGAATGCGAGCGTGTGCATGCGTGTAAACCCGAGTAAGACAGAGTGCACGCATGTAAGTGTGAGTGCGCGTGTTTAAGTCGGACTAAGCATGTATAAGGCTGTTTAAAGAGTTGTCAGCGCGTTTGCACTGTGTGCGTGCGTTTTAACCCGAATAGCTGCTGTGTGCGTGTTTGCGCTTGTGTGCGTGGCGCTCCCCCCCTGAGGAAACAGAAAGGAAAAATGAAGCACAACAAATAGTAGGAAGCTACCAGGGAGTACTAGCAGAGCTAGCAGGTGAAAACAATCAGAATCAGGCAATTACACAGGCAGTACACTAGCCCATCCCAGGTAGCACTTAAAACTCTGCAAACAACAGTCCAGTATGTTTCTCACAACGGACACTGCAGTAAGCTAATAGAAGTGAAAACTGAAAAAGCTTTACTGAGACAAAGAAATGTTAGGGGCTGCCATTGCTGTTATAAGGCGACATATGCAACATGCTGAGGGTGGTGACAATGGAAATGCTGCTGGACAACCCACAATGAGGAGACAGAGAAGAGTGTACAGGCCCAGGGTAACCTACCAGGGGCTACATGAGCTGGAGATAGTGGAGCGCTATAGAGTATACAGAGACCTCCTGCAGCAAATTGTTGAGCTGTGCAGGCGACGCCTCACACACAGAACCAACAGAGGGGAACCCATCCCAGTGGAAACCAAGGTATGTGTTGGCCTAAGAATATTAGCAACAGGTACCTTCCATAGACCAACTGGTGATATGATGGGGATATCACAGGCATCAGCATCCAGGGTACTACACCAGTTCCTGGATGCCATGTCAGCACATGTCGGTGATCATGTATATTTCCCCAATTCCCATGAGGTATTGGCCAGCAATATGCGTCTCTTCCAGCAAATAGCAGAATACCCTGAGGTAGTGGGTGCAATAGACTGCACACACATATGCATCAAAGCACCAGCCGGCGAGCAGGGTAGGGTCTACTTCAACTGCAAGGGCTTCCCCTCCATCAACTGCCAGGTCGTGTGTGATGCCCAGGGCATAATACTGAATGTGTGTGCAGGCTGCCCTGGAAGCTACCATGATTCCCATATCTGGCATCTGACACAACTGCACCAGACATTTGCCAATGGGGACATCCCACATGGTCACCTAGTGGGGGATGCTGGCTATGCACTGGAGCTGTGGCTGATGACACCCATCAGAAATGCACACACACCTGAACAGGAACATCATAATGAGGCACACGCACAAACACGTAATGTAATAAAGCATGTGTTTGGGCTGCTCACGTCATGGTTCCAGTTCCTGGACACATCTGGTGGAGCCTTGCAGTACTCACCAACTACATGTACCCAAATTGTTATGGTATGTGCTATGCTACATAATATGATCCTGTGAAAACAGCTGCAGCAGCACCAGCATAGGCCTGGGCCAAACAGCCCCCCACCATTGCCAAGGCCATCACAGGCAGAGCGTGACTTGGAGGAGGAACAACCTAAGCCTGCCCCAGTAGGCAGAAGGAGGTGTGCCCAGTATGCTTTGGCCTTGGCAAAGAGGCAATGCATAGCACATACACTGGCTCAGTTGGAACTCTGGAAATGATACCTCTCTCCGTCTCGCACATATAGTAAAAGGGATGCCTAAGTTGACACTACCTGCTTTCAAACATTTACAGGTGGTGTAGTATGTGCATCCGACATAGGCAGCCCTACAGCGCCACCTAAGGCATGATTGCCATGTGTTAAGCAATATAAAGCAGTGCTAACCAGCATTTACCACCATGTAGTACATGCAAACAAAATCACACACACCAACTAGCACAACTGTGGTCAATGTTCAGTAATATTGGGCAATGTCCAGCAATGTTGGTGAATATTGAGCAATGTCGGACAAGCCTGGTCTAAGTAGGGCATAGCTGAACAAAAGCCAACATGCTCATATTTGCTTAACTGGCCCTTAAACAGTCTGGTCTGCTCAGTATGAAAATATAAAGCAGTGATGGGCCTCGAACCCAGGATACTGTGCACTATAGCCAAAGTACTGAACCACTAAACCATGACAGTATTGCAGTGGTCAGCCTGTATGAAGGAATATTGATAAGTCTATGCAAAGTATTTCATGGAAACCCTGCAGGCACAGCATAATCCTTGTCGAGTTATGACACAAAGGTGAGTCCTGCAGTGAGAACAGAACCTGACTTCCAACACACACAATATAAATGTTAATATCGGTCATGTTCGCACACATCAACGAATGTAGTGGACCTCAGATAGCAACATACTGAAGGGTCACACACTTGAATAAATGAGACAAATGTCAGGCAACAAAACACGGAATGGCAGAACTGGGCATACTCACACACTTAGGCCATGTCTGAGTACAGCAGTGGGCCATGCATATCTGGCAGTTGCATGTGTTAACCCAGGAACCTGTCACTATACAGCAATCTGCCCTGTGCACACAGTTATATGACAACAGACACATCTATAATATAGTGGAACCCTGTCATAATCAAATAAGTTCTGCAGATACCAAAGTTGTTCATAGAAACTGGTAAAGCAAAGATAATAAAGACCTGCAAACAGTATCAGCAATAAACATTGTGCATCTTGAACATTAGCATAGGTTCAGAGGTCGATACTAGGCTATCTGCCCTAGGGCATGTACAAGCCTAGCCAGAGTGTGTTTGGCATTCGCAACCCTGTCAGATTACTACACTGTGTGTGTGAATAGTAGGTCACACAAGATAGCCCATGTACGTTTAGGCTAGTGTGCCTCTGTCTAGCAGGGACACAGAAGATATCCCAGGAGTAAACATATGATCACCCATACAGTCATCAAGATGTCTCCAGTAGGTTGTCAGTGGGTGGCTCTGCCTATGTGAAACTGGGAGTGGAGCCTCTGGGATAAGAATCTGTCCCTCCACAATGTCCTATTAACATCTGTGCTGAGGTATATGTCCCTGGAGTGTGTAGCTCCAAGGGAGTCGGATATCCTGAGGTGGAGCATGTCCAGTAATTCTGGGTTGGGTATATCTGTAAACAACAGGCACACATCATATCTGAGTAGGTGGTAAGCGACTGAGTAGAGCTGGAGTTACTGCATTTGAACTGTGCAGGGCATGTGTGTGAGTCCCTAGATCTGCTTGCTGAGGAACTTCCGTGGCCAGTACAGTTGCTGCAGGTGTCGGGTAGGGTACACCCCAAATGTGGCATTGTAACCAGGCATGGATGTGATGAGCATAGGGGCACAATGACCTAACTCGATCTAGATGTGAAACCATATGGGATAAGGTGGCCCACATAGAAGGTGTGTCCAACCACTTTGGCAACATGAATGTCAAAGGTGACGGTACGAACAAGTCATATCCCCAAACCCCTAACAACTCCTACCGTATGTAATGGAGTACTACCTATGTGGTAATGTGTGGGCATGTTGTTATTCCCAAAGGGGATGACTATGCAACTAATGGCATTTAGCTGTAGGCCATGACTCAGGCACCAGTCATCCATCTCTGTGAGACTCTGTTCGAGTATGCATGTGGCAGCTTGAGAGTTGATCATGGCACCCAGTTTGCAGTCAAGTGCAAACATGTTCAGCCATATTCCCCCTGTGGTAGCCTGTACGTCAGACAAATATATACTGAACAAGAGAGGTCCCAGGACCGAGCCGTGTGGGATGCCATGTGTAACTGGTGTATAGTCAGACATGGTACCTGCAATTCTGACCATGTGGGTGCTATCCCAGATCCAGGTATCAATCCATCGTGTGAGATATGTGTCCATACTGACGCTGGTGAGCCTATCCATAATGGCCCAGTGGGTTATTGTGTTGAAGGGTTTTGCAAGGTTCAGGTAGGCTGTGTGGACAGCCGTCCCTATGTCGATGGACCTGTTAGCCATTTAAAGAATACAAACAGGTTCAAGAGGCAAGATCTGCCCACAACAACGCTGAAATGTGTAGGACACAGTGTCTGTAGGTTCCCGATGTCTATGTGTATGAGTCCCATGACAATATGCTCCATAGCTTTGCAGAACAGGCTACTTAGGCTTATAGGGCAATATTGTCTGTGGTCCGTTGTGGCACCAACTCTGTGGAGTGGGACCACTGTTGCTGTATGCCATTCCTTGGGTACATATCCTGTGGTAACTCCGATATTGAACAGTGATGTAATGTGAGGGTTGCGTCTATCATGATGCTCGTGTAAGATGCAGGCTGGGACACTGTCTGGTCACATTGATACTGTGATGTATGCTTTGGGGAGGGCAGCACTCACCTGTTACTTTGTGATGTCAGGGAGGTTATACTCTGTTGGGATGGATGGTTGCTCCTTAGGGGGGATGGGTGGGAGACATCTGCACTGAACCTGTTTGCCAGGATGTTGGCAATGCCAGTGGGTTCAGGGTAGGTTTAGTCAGTATGCAGTAACTCACAGCATATCAGTGTGTGTCCACCCAGGTTCCTAACATAACTGAAGAAGGCCGTGTGATAGTCCTATGTGTCTGTTGCAATTATCTGGTAGAAGCAGCCCTTAGAAAAGTTCATGAGTGATTGTAGCTGTCTGCTAGTACAGATCACAGATGCCTTCCCAGTCTGGGATTGTGCTCTATCATGTAGTAGCTTCCTCCTGATGTTGTACAGCTTATTAATAGCTGGGGTCTACCAGACAGGTCCCCTGCCATTGGAGTAGTGAGTCCTGTTGTTATTTGGGATAGCACAATCCATGCAGTCCACTAGGTGTCCATAGAATGTGTATGTAAAGGATGCAGCAGTGTGAGCCGTATTTGCCACTGTCTCAGGGTCTCTGAAGGATACCACCTTGCTTCAGTGAAGTGAGACGTTGGCTCATGAGAAGTTCACCAAGATTACCCAGGATGGGTGTGTGGAGGGTATATGTATGTCCAGTGAGATACATGTATGTTCTGACCTTACCAATGAGGGGTATATCGCTGGTGTGGAATATAGAGTTCCCATGTTGGTGATGATCAGGTCCAATATGTATTCCCCCTTGTGGCTGTGCTGATTGGTTGTGCCATAGCATATGAGTCTACAAATTGTAGCGACTGTTGGGTGAGGGTGTCGGGGCTTGAGTAGTATCCCCAGTCAATATTTGTGTATATGAAGTCACACAATATAATGGTGTTTGGGGAGAACTTCATATTCTCCATAGTTCCCACGAAAGCCGAGTGTGGTTCCTGAGTTTGGGAGTGTGTTCTGTAGCAGGCAACAAACTGAAAGGCAGTATTGCGCAATGGTAGTTGTATATGTATGGTCTGTGATGCTTTGTGTAGTGCTACTAAACTGGTGGTGTGTGTATCTGTGATGTATATGGATACTCCCCCTAGTTGTGTTGTCTGTTCCAAGTCTTGTTGTCAGACAGCATGGTATGAAACATAACCTGGTAGTGCTGGTG
This sequence comes from Protopterus annectens, assembly GCF_019279795.1. Classification (NCBI taxonomy): domain Eukaryota; kingdom Metazoa; phylum Chordata; order Ceratodontiformes; family Protopteridae; genus Protopterus; species Protopterus annectens. Next base: position 115,256,076 of record NC_056728.1, on the reverse strand, counting down.
TGCATAAGCGAGCCTGAACCAGGTGTCTGTCAGTGCACACATATCGCTATCCTCCATACTGAGGAGAGTCCTGAGTGGCCACAATATGAGGTTAACACAACTGTTGTTGAGCAGCATTACCCTTAGTTTCATTTAACCTGTAATGTCTATGGAGGTGGGTTTGGATTCTGAGCCCTGCTTAAAAAAGGCACTATGGTGGTAGCAAGAGCCTTAGCCAGCATTCCAAAGTCCAAGGGTGACAGGTGCAAGTTATCCATAGTGAAGCTACATGGCATGTTGAGCATGTCACCATAGGCTGACAGACACTGTATTCCCTATGAATTAAACAAATTTGTTAGGCAACTGTTAAATGTAATATGTGTGTCCGTATACTGTGACATCATAATTGGTGGGTGTAAGATGCTAGACAAGGTCAGGGTCATACTGGCCTGGGCTACATGATCAGAGTGTTCCTCCATGTATCATGTCATGTGGTCCAGGGAGTAACGTCTGAGGTTATACACACCAGCATGGACAATGATGGTGCCAGTCCTGTACTTGCTTTGGACTGACCTGACTGCCTGTGTTATGCGGCAGATCCTGGCACCCAACAGACAGCCCAAAGTGACTATACCCTTGTTAGGGCTGGTGAGTGGTACGTCAGTGTGTCTGACAATAAATGTCGCCTATTACAAGTGTATTAGGTGTGTTGTTTAGCCCGAAGGGCAGTGACTGTGTGGCACACTGACATTGTGAACTATGTGATATGTGGGTATTGTAGTGGGGTAGCAGGTGTGTGTGTGTCTGCTTTGGAGGTCTCTGCTGCTTAGGTAGAGTACATTTACAGCATCCGAGTATGTCTATGTGTGATAATGTGGTTTGAGTGCTGTTGCTAGAGGATATGTGAGACTGATATGTGGTGTGTGTGGTTACCTTCACCACCTGATAGACTGTGCCAGTCATGAGTCGAGAGAGTTCAGCACCCTGTATGTCTATATAGGTGCATCTCACACATATATCTGAGTTTGTCAGGAGGAGGAGAGGGTTGTCTGTGTACATGAGGCAGATGTGACATTGTGTCAATATCACAATATCCACCAGCTGGACTGAAGAGTCCACACGAAACCGACCCCTGGACATGCCAGGATATTATCATGACATACTCTGTAGCCTGATCACAAAGGATCAGTAGGGTGTTAAGCATCTAAAAGAGTATAACAGGGATTAGTGCTCATGTTTGTTGGTGTTTTCTAAAGAGTAGCTGAGAAGGAGTCCAGACTGAATCATGACACCTCCTTCAGCTATGTCATAAATAGCAATGTACACCCATATATGTCCTGAGTCAGGGCCAACTGTACCTGAGTGACAATGCCGACATCATGACAGACAGGCCCATATGTACATACCCATCTCCCACTGACAATAGTCCACATCATCATACCAGGAGATATCACATGTAGAATGGATGAGCAGCTACCCGCACTGCCAAAAGTATGGCAGCAAGTGGAATACATTGATTCCCAATATGTGTCATGCACAAACTACAGAACAAACAGATCATGCACCTGAACAGTCAGCTGAGCCTCACCCCCTTCACAGGATGTGGAACCATTGAATGTGTCACAGCTACATATGGCACTCCCCACAAGTGTTGGTGCACAACACACCATGGGAAGTCAAGTCCAGTACGCCTATGAAGTCTGATCTGCAAGGTCATGGAGTCCATCATGGTTGCAGTCATAAACAGAGCTATTGGAATCTGACATACACACAACCCTACCAACCGTGGTATGTTCATGTGCGGACCATGGTTCCCAAACATGCTAGACTGTTTGCAAGGCAGCCACCCAGGACATACATCAACGAACACATCTACACATGTGTCACATAAACTTTGAATAACCCTTTATCAACATCCCAGACACATGTAGTATCCACAAAACCAACAAGCTGTGCATACATATGTGTTGACATATGACGGAATGTCAATGTGTCCACAGATAAATCACACAAGGTAAGGATTCTGAGGTCTTGTTCAAGCTGTTGACACCTGCTGACCCACATGGACCATTCCTGGAATGGCATAAAACAAAGTGTACACACATCACCATGTCCAGTCTGATGATGTCACCATCCTATAAATACAGCAGGAGAAGTGAAACCAGCCAATAAAGCAAATAGCGCGCTGTGTTAGTGCGTCTCTCTCCAGCATCATAACATAGTTAAGTAGGGGTTTAAATCCTGCAAACAGTGTGTGTGGGGGGGATGTGTGTGTATGTGTGCTGTTTCCTTTGAGAGGTGTCCCCTTTTTGGGGACTGGGAAAACTCACTAAAAGAGGTACATTCCTCTTTGGAAAGACTGATGATGTCATCATTCTAGAAATACAGCTGGAGAAGGGAAACCAGCCAGTAAAGCAAATAGTGTGCCGTGTTAATGCATTACTCTCTAGTATCATAACATAGTTAGGTAGGGGTTTGAATCCTGCAAACAGTGTGTGTGTGTGTGTGGGGGGGGGAGTATGTGTGCAATTGTCTTTGAAAGGAGTGCCCTTTTTGGAGACTGTGAAAACACACTAAAAGAGGTACATTCCTCTTTGGAAAGACTGATGATGTCACCATCCTACAAATACAGCTGGAGAAAGGCAACCAGCCAGTAAAGCAAATAGCACACCATGTTAATGCGTCTCTCTCTAGTATCATAACATAGTTAAGTAGGGGTTTGAATCCTGCAAATGCTGACTGTGTGTGTGTCAATGCAGTGTGGGTTTTGCTTTTACTATGGTATGACATAGTATGATTGCAACAGTAAGTGCATTGCACACATCATGTATCTGCGTGGCAAATATATATGTGTACATGTCCCCTCAATCAGTACATAGGTGTGAAGCCTGCATACTACATGAATACATTTGTTTCCATTGACAGGTTGTGCGGCTGCTTCTCAGATCGTAGGTCACATATGTATGTATGTGAAAAGGCTGTCCACTGTCATGTTCTGTGGCCAAGGTCATCTGTGGCACACACACCCATGACAGTTACTTAAGAGTAGTGTGAGTGAGGGTATATGCCTGGGGTATATGTCAGACATGGTCATACACAACAAAGACTGCCAAGAATGGACAGGCTTTATAGGTGTACGACTGTCTTGTGGATATGCATTCAGGCCTCTAATGTCTTATGTGATACAACTTGGGACTCCACAATACCTATGGATATGTGGATACCAAGGGACACATGACATAACATGAGGCTGTATGTACACATTGGTACCCAACATACATGTTGAGGGCTACCACCTGTGTGGTACTGATGGGATAGTATGTATAGTACATGAGGATGACTATGCCATAGTCGGCTTACTGCTATACAGCATGTATCAGACAACAGGTATCTGTCTGTATGATACCCTTGTGTAGGATATGTGTCCCATCCAGGGAATGCATTGTAGGTCAATCCATGCATTTCCAGATTTGGATGGACACATCCCTAGTGTGTCTGCATGCACCTAAGGGGGCTATATGCCAAACAGGTGGGGTCACAAGAATGGGTGGTGGTCATTACCACTGGTTAGTGTTATGGTGTAGCACCGGAAGGATCCAATTGTTACTGGGTTCCCTACTACTGTGTGTCATTTGTCAGGACATCATCCAATGATTGCTTATAGTCATGCTGTTGAGGTTGTGTATACTACCAGACCGCAAATCATTGACAGATATTAACGGTATCACCCACAGCATAGTGTCAACCCATGTCATACTCACATCTACCCATGTTAGTACATAACTGTAGTAGAATGCATACTGGCCATTGAAAGATACTATGAGATGTTAACAATGTGTATGACAGGGTATGCCACACTTCCCATGTGTCCACTATACACGTACATCCAGACAGTGAGCACCCACCATGTTCACAGATGTACACTTGCTAATCCGTACTGCACACATCACACACATACTGTCCACTCACTAACACATGCTGGTAACACATTATACTTCAGCCAAGTGGCACATGGGTGGACAGTACATACTCAGACCTAACAGTGGTGTAAACAATGCTACATTGACAATCAGAGCTTTGATGCATAATGTCTGCTCAGATATACCTACAAGGATGTCATTACACTTCCTTGTTGACAACTTGATATTATTGCTACACTGCTATAGTGTCACCCTGTGCATCAGCACCATGTTAGCCTGTCCCTCCGTGAATGATGCAGATGAAAAGAGGCGACACAGGTATAATCATATGCACAGGGCGTTTTGTGTTTGCCAGAGCCTGACATTGACCCATCCAATCGACATGTCTGTGTGTGTGTGTGTGTGTGTGTGTGTGTGTGTGTGTGTGTGTGTGTGTGTGTGTGTGTGTGTGTGTGTGTGTGTGTGAGGGACAACAGTACAGCATGGGCCAATGTTGATGTAATGTGTGTGTGTATGTGTGAGCCCTAGTTGTTTGGTTAATGTGTGTGTGTCTGCATGCACACAGCTCCACCATGTGGCTGCCATATACGGTAGTTTGTGGGACAGCCACAGACTGTACCTGCTAGGCTGTACAGATCACTGTCTCTGGCCATGGACACAGTACCTGTGCCTGGCAGGGGTGCTACGGACAGTATCAGGTACCAACCCTGAGTGGGTGCTGTCATCAGTGGCAGAGGTATGATGACTGGACCCATGTCCCTGCTGGGACTGGCCAGAGCCACGTGCATGTGGTCTACTGGGATGGTCAATGGACAGGCTAAGGCTGGTACTGCCACTACGGGAGCGGCTGTGAACTGTGGGCTGTCCGTGACCACAGCCAGCTGTTGTTGTTGCTGGCATGCGTCCGCGTCGTCGCAACCGTCCCGCACGGTCCTGACTCATGGAAGACATGTTGTGGAGGGCATCTAATGTCTCCCCCAATGTCTATCAATGACCTCGGTGTAAGTCCAGATGGCATCAGCAAGGTCACGGATGCTGTCATTGATAGTGGTGTAATGTGCCCTCTGTGCCTTAAGTCCCTGCCTGGTGTACCATTCCATATGTGCCTGAGCCTGCATTACAGCCCGGAACATACTGGTCATTGTAAGACCTGTGAGGGCACGCCTGCCAGGGGCAATACAACCAGTGGTGCTCCCCCGAGAACCCCTGGACCTCTGCCTATGTGGTACAGTTCTGGGTCTACAGCTATGGCTGCTGTGAGGGGATGCAAGTGCCATGGGTACCACACTCTCCTGATTAATGCCAACTGTATGCTGTCCCTCGCCTATGGCCATTGGTGGTGAGGGATGTATTGACAGTATGAGTGTGCACATAGATGGGGTTGAACGCTGTGTACTGTCGATTGGCGGACCAATGACAGACACTGTCAAACCTTCCTGTGCCAAAATACATGTCTCATCATCACCACTATTCATGGCAGTGGCTTCAGGTTGCCTGCTGTGTTCGCCAACCCCTAACTCAGCACCTGTGAGAGGAAGACAGGAAACACACTTTACGGTCTGCACATGCACACATGCACACATGCACCCATGCACATATGCACACATGCACACATGAACACATGAACACATGAACATTAATACACTCCTCACTAGAGCACATACACACACACACCAGCAATCCAACACATACTCTATAGTGGGTGAAGGTAGGTGTCAGTATCACAAGGTAAACAGTCACCATACATGTGTCAGCATGCTGAATATGTGTTGCACAAGACCATGCAGTGCAAGTGTAGATGCCCCTATTAAATGGCAGTATACATGGCTTTGATGCAACTGTGTAGTTGTTCAGTGATTGGCTACACCCTGGAACACAATGTGTACATGGACACAACATTGCTGTGCAGGTATTATCAGCTCTGCAATGCCCTGTGCACCATCACTCACAAGTATACATGCCATGGCTGCATGTGTTATCTGTGTAACATATAGATATCCATGTCTGAGTGCAGTGTCTGTGTCCATAGCAGATAATAGTGGGCACGGGTGTAGCACATGCATGCTATGTACACACACGGGTTGTGCAGTGCATGTTGATGTGAAGGAATCCCAATGGCTGGCATGGCCAGTGTACAGTGGTTATAGTGAGTGTGGGACATATTGCAGATATGTGGGTGCCAGACATGGCATGGCATGCTATACGACTGCAACATTAAACACCACACATACCCAATGTGTGTCAAGTGACCTATACACCCACTAGCATTCCAGGACATATATGTGACACTTTGTGTGGATGGTGACTGCTGTGCATATTGTGTATACTGGCATATGTAAGCACACAGACAACATGCTATGCATATTGTGTATAGGTGCATATGTTTGCACACACACAACACTGAGGTGCAAAGCAATGACTGCTATGAGTAGTACTGTGGTCACTGTAACTGGATGGGGTGTAGTACCCTGTGCCATCATCAACATGCATGTTGTGGTCACTCACAGCTACTAATGTGTGCAAGACCACCGCCTACATGCTGTCCCTGAACTGTAGTGCCGTGGCTACGTTCACAATTACACAGCCACCTTGTACATGGGTGTGTGAGGTGCCCAATAGGAAGCATTGCCTAACATGACTGTGTTATGTGTTGCAGAGTGTTGCACAGCCCCATGATAGGCCTCTAACCCTGAGGTACATCATGTGTGTGTGCATGACATGTGGGATACTGAAGTGTGACCTTACAGTGGGTGTGTGGTAATGCCAAATGTAGCATGTTTTCGTGTACAACGTGTTCTGTTGTGTACAGCTGTAGCAACTATGCATATCCAATGTGCAGTACAGTGTTGCCACAATTGTGTCTGCTGCACTGTGCATTGCATGTGAATGAGGCAGCTACTGACTTTACTGAGATGATTGATGTCTCACAGCAAACATGCACAGTATGCATTATGCGTAGGTGTGTTACGTGTACATGGCCTACACCTCACCTATGACATGAACATTTCATTACCAATATTAAAGTGTTAACACACTCACCAGCATGTGTTGTCTGCCCTGCTGTCACACCAGAGGGACCTAGAAGAATATGACACAGTTTGTCAGTGGTCAGAACTGTAGCATTGCTACTGTGAATGTGCTAAACGACAGTGGAACAACAGTCAACAGTCACAGGTGTACGGATACTATTCCAAATATCAGTATTGCACACGTTAGGCAGCACAACTGCTAAACACACAGTACACATCTCACATATGCATATTCTAACAATACAGGTAACGGTAGTCTACAGCTAGGGTGTATTACCTGCACGCTCCATGTCATCCTGCTGGGTGGCTCCGGCCTCCATGATGACACATGTGTGATGCTGTTGCTGCTGTAGGCCAGGAGCCACCATGCTTAGGAGCAGCTCCTCCACTCTGGTGAGGGGAGGATGTATGGCTGCCCCACCACCTGTGGCAAGCTGTTGCCTATGGATATCAGCCGCACGCTGGACATGTCTAATTAAATCACTGCAGTGATGGCGTACCTGCTCATATGTCCGGTTATGCATGCCTATGTCATTTACCCGGTGCACAAGGTCTTGGCACAGTGTAGTACAGTCATGCTGGTGCTGGCTGGCCCTGGAAAAAAGCAGGTTATAGTGCTGCACCAGGCTGTTCAGAATTTCCTGCTCCTCTGCAGCTGAATACGATGGGTTTCGTTGATGAGTCATAACCCTGGAAGACAATTAAACGATATGTGTGAGCATGTCATGTGGCACACTTAACATTATGAAGTACAGATATCACTTAACTGCCATATATAGCATCTATCTGTCTATCAGAGGATACACACATTCAATACCACATATCAGTGCTCAGCCCACACCTGGCTGACAGTGCCTGCAACACTCCATATAACACACCAGTATACACCAGTAGTCGGCACGCTGTTTGGAATACAATGCACAACCTCACCCCGGGGGTATATATCAAGCTAGTGCATGAAGAAATATGTCATCCAATGCAATGAATGTCGTGTACATTTACAGTATTACCGGTAAACCACCCTAGTCTTTGATGCCATACCCCTACCTGACATATGTGCATGGTTGTTGATATAGCTGGCATACTGCTGTAACAGAGTATACATGTTGCTAGGTACACACACATACCCTATAACACAAATGTCATTGCGGGCATGGTACAAGCATCATTAAACACACATCAGACATACATACAACACACAGATGTATGCCGACACAGATGAGCATTACCTGTGTACCTTATAGTACTGTGTGCCCCTACTTACAGGTACCTATGCCTGTGGTATGTAATCTGTGCAGACTACAGGAAGCACACAAGACAGTGTTACCAGGGACTGTGAACATACACCATACTGTACTGTTTAGGCCTACAGCTTCAGGTAGTACAACAGTTCATATGTGAGCTGGAGTCACCAGCCGTACCACTTACTGAGCATACATGTATTGCTTCAGCCTACATTGGGACACCACAGTCGTACACAAGGAACTAGGTCACAACATATGCCATCCTACTATGTCTGCATCCCAATAACTGACACATCTTTCTCCGGCCTCACACCTAGGACACAAACTATCATGAAAGACATAACCTCACACTAAGCTATCACACCTTTACAGACCTTGCACACAGTCACTGTTACACTCATTCCACCTCACATAGCAGGTATTGCACTGAGTACATGTGTGTGTGCATTGTGTCATAGGTAGGTAATACGCCATTGGCCCTAGGGCCTAGAGCAGCCTAGCCATATGCTACCCTGGCCTTTGACACACATGTAATGTGATTTCACTTGCTCCTGTCAACCGGATACACAGAGGTGACTCCCAGGGCATATTACCTATCTCCAAAACAATCATCAGGGGTATGTATGACATCTGCTAATGAGGGGCCTTGTTTGTTCATGCTGGGTGGTTTAGTCCAGAGTATGGCATATTTGTGGATAGGAACCTGTACCTCCAGCATGTGCTGTTTAGTGAGGTGACAAGGATTAGGGCCCTAGGTCATGTAGCCCGGACGGATTGTGAGGTGTTGTCATGGTGGCTGGCCGACTGCTATGGGTGTGACATACCTCTGTATGTCCGGCAGTGGTAACCTCTGGGTGGGCGGTATGCAACGCACTCTAGCTGTGGTTTGTGAGTCAGTCTGCATAGGGCATGTGTTTGAGGGCAGTATTACTCTTTGTTAGGTATGTCTGTGACCTTTCCACTTGCTGTAGTTGTCATGTGAGGTACATACCACATGGGGCATTGTGATGAGCAGAGGGGAACACCGACCTATATTTCCCTAGATGACTCACCTTTTGTGATGACACGTACTACGTTGACAGATTACATTACTACTGTTGTCACTGTGATTATCAAAGGGGAGCCTACTGTCCACCTGTGTCCCATGTACCCTTCTGACACCAGCAGTGTTAGGCAGGCTACCACCTATGTGGCAGTTACTGCGTAAGGTGTTTTGGAATGAGGTATGGCACTGCAGTATCAACACTGGTGTTCAGTCCATGCCTTGGACAACAGGCACCTGTTGCAGTACATATGACCGCGTGTCTCCCTCACTCTCTCTCATATATATATATATATATATATATATATATATATATATATATATATATATATATACACACACACACATACATACATGTATACATATCTATCCATAACTATCCGTATCTATCCGTATCTATCCATATCTATCCATATCTATACATATCTATACATATCCATACATATCTATACATATTCATACATATCCATACATATCTATATGTATCTATATATATATCCATATATATCTACATATATCCATATATCCATATATATCTATATATATATATATATCCATATATATCTATATATATATATATATATATATATATATATATATATATATCCATATATATCGATATATATCTATATTTATCCATATATATCCATATATATCTAAATATATCCATATATATATCTATATATCTATACACACATATATATGTATATATACATGTATATATACACATACATGTAAACATCCATTGCTGTAAATATAGCTGCACATATAGGCACATATACTGCCCACCTTTCATGGTGGGGATGTCAATTATGCAACAGTTGTGAGACATACGGTTATGTAATACTGTTGCTCAATGTTGTTCAGAATGCATTCTGATGTCCTCAGGCCATATAGCTGTTGCAGGCCTCACTGCCTGTAGCTCAGTCCCACAACGTTTAACACCACATGACATATACCGGCACTGCTTGCTTTCTGCAATGCCACACACTACAACCTACATTCATATGTGCACATAGCAGCCTTCAACAACATACTTATGTCCAGCCTTCACTAACAGTTACAGTATGTCTCTTGCCCTATGCAAATGTGCATGTACATATAGATACGGACTGCTGCCACATATGGATGATTCACAGTATGTAGAGTACCCTTCAGACACATCGTTCGGATGTCACCAAATACATATCTGTTACATACCTTACCTTTGTATTCCTCACCTCCGTCTGTTGTAGGTGTTGTTTTTTTATTGTTTATTTTTTTTATTTATTTATTTATTTTTGGTTTTCTTTCCTATGTGTGTTGCTGTTTGTTTTCAGCATCTGTCTCCTTCTGCCTGTTTGTGTCTGCCTGTCTCTGTCGTGCTCTCTCTCTCTCTCCCAGTTGTTGCAATTATATTATTGCATGTGTGGACAGCAGATACAGGCTGCTTTTCTAGGTATCTGCACATGTGCATGTGATGGCCTCTGCACCAATTGGTGGCCACCATTTAGTAATTGCATGCAGCCTGCTGTGTGGTAATTGCAGTTCTCACTGTGATTTCAGGACACTGCTATAAAATGATAGGTTAGGTAGATGTAGCCCTTTCAGTTTTGCAAGGTGGGGACCATGCTTGTTTGCTGTGGACACTGCTGTCTCAGTCAGAAGGTTGGTATATGTCTCATATCTGAAACTGGGTTGTAGCCAGTGAAATGCATGTTGTACTGAAACCTGACTGTTGTTTCTTCCAGTACACTCTTCTCAGTGTGTAGGTTTACTCACACCTCCTAATGCTAACACTGGATACATGGGAGTATGTACTTTCTTTTCGAATTAGAGAATTAACGTGCATACAACAGTAGTTATTGCAATGTATTCCTATGGCTTTCCTATTTTCCCTTTACATTCACTCATTGTAATGCATGTTATATTTCTTTCAGCACCAAGTTATTGTATATCTGCTGTGGCTTAGTGGTACGTCATGCAGACTGGGGAGTCTAAGGTGTGGGGTTTGAGACTGACAAGGGTATTTTATTTTGTTGCTGAGCAGTACAAGGACCCTGTCATACAGAGTGACTAAGGCACTTTTAAGCAGTTGCAAGCGGGTTTGCGTGGGTTTGCACGACGGTTAGCGATGCTAAGCTAAGCTTAGCTCAGCTTATTTTATGTTAGCAATACTACGCCAAGCTTGGCTTAGCTTATCATATCTTAGCAATGCACACATGCGCACACTGGTGCAAACCCACTTACTACTGTTTACAAGTGCTCACTCCCGCTAACCCCTGCCCTCATTTCTTTGACAGAAAAGTAAATGGGGAGATAGGAATGTGGTGATAAAAGGTGCACAAAGAGGGGAAGACAGTAGGGAAACCAGCTCGGGATGTACAGGATGGGTGTGGAGAGGGTCCATAGCTGCCCATTTCTTTACCAGCAACAGCTGTGCATATGCAATACATTAGGAGGGATTTTTGAAACCTTCCACCTCTGAGAGAGGGGTGAGGGCAACTAAGTATGTTGTACTACCAATTATGAATATCAGGCACATGCACTGTTTGTGAACTGCTACACTGTCATTAGTACGTTACTCACTTCTGAACAGTTTGTGGTTTGTTTGCGTTGACATTAGCACAGTCTGCTCAGGACAACTGGACATATTTCACTACTGTGTATGCCTACCTACACCCTTGGTTGTGCCTGACTACATGGGTATATAGTACCTTTGGGTAGGGGTGCAGAAGTGCAGAGTGCATTATTTATTATCGTGTGATGTTTATCTTACTGAACATGCAGAGTTGCTGTGTACCTGTAAGTCTATAAAGGTTAGTAGTCTGTCTGAGTAGCTCCCACCTGTGGACATATCCAGATGGTAGACAGAGGTCAGCCTAGTATTCTTTGATTGTGCACCACAGCAGTCTTTTCAGCACCTGAACAATGGCATTATCACAGGTGGTTGCTAGCAGTACATGGCTACATCCTTTGATATTTCTGTGTTGTACTTCTACATAAGGGCATGCTTGTTGGATTCATTCTACAGCTATTTGCAGAGTGTGTAACAGCAGACAAGCTGATATGCCTGTGTGTTTCTGACTCTTCCAGGCCTCAGATACTCTCAAGTATATATTTGAACAGCCTCAGGGAAAGGTACATATAACTGGGATACACCTGTGATATATTTCAGACATTTTGCAGTTCAGACTTTGGGGGAATCAGAGCATATGTATTACTACACCTTTTCTGACGTGCAAGCAGTGTCTACTCTCACTTATTGACATTTGTCATTAAGTGAGATTCCCCACCTTTCTGCCTACTGTTAGTACATTTCACAGGGAGTCAGAGGGGCACAGCTAACATTTGTTTACAAATCAGGGTCATCACTGTAGATCAGTCACTGTTGGGAGGTCTGGCCTGTGACCTATGCAATTATGCCAGTGTTTATCCTGCTCTGATACTGTGTGGGGTTTGTAAGGTGCTACTGTAACATTATTCCCTACTAGCATGGCTGATTCTCTTTTCACAGTCATGTCATGCAATTCCACAACACCTGCTGGTTAAGGCCCACAGAACAAGATTTGTGTTATGCCATTTCTATTTTCCCTTTACATTCACTCATGGTAATGCATGATATATTGCTTTCAGCACTAAGTTATTGTATATCTGCTGTGGTGCAGTGGTACTTCATGCATACTGGTGAGTCCAAGGTCCCGGGTTCGAGACTGACAAGGTTTTTTATTTTGCTGCTGAGCAGAACAAGGGCCCTGCCATAGAGTGACTAAGGCACTTTTAAGCAGTTGTAAGCAGGTTTGCGTGGGTTTGCGCGACGCTTAGCAATGCTTAGCTAAGCACACACAAGCTCACACTCACGCACCCCGCTAACTACTGCTTAAAAGTGCTTACTCCCGCTAACCCCCGCGCTAATTTCTTTGAAAGAAAAGAAAATGGGGAGATAGGAAAGTGGTGAAAAAGGGGGCACAAAGAGGGATAGACAGTAGGGAAACAAGCTTGGGATGTGCAGGATGGGTGTAGGGAAGGTCCATAGCTGCCCATTTCTTTACCAGCAACAGCTGTGCATATGTTTGAAATTTGGTGTGAAATTTGAAACCTTCCACCCCTGAGTGAGGGGTGAGGACAACAAAATATGTTGTACTGCCAATTAGAATTATCAGTTTACATGTCCAGCGGACATGTGTGTGAATTGGGCAGCTATGTATGGGGCGTAATCTTTTTTGTGGGAACAGATTGCCCTTTTTTTTTATTTTTTTTTTCAGGTGAAAGTGGAATGTGAGGTAGAGGAAGTAGGTATATTTGGGAAGGTAGGTTGGGGAGGTAAACAGACAAGACAAACAAGACACATACAGGGGAGGAGTTTGACACATGGGGTGGGTGAACACAATTGATGGGGAAGGATGTTTGGAAATCGCAAGCCCATGAGCCCACAGATGGTAACAGTGGAACTGAGATCCCCACCCATGGGAAGTCACCACTGCACCTTCACAGCCCTGAGGGTGGCTGTGCTGAGTGCTGTGTAGGATGGGCAGGCTCACCCAAGAGATGCACCACTCTCGCCTTGAGCTGGCGTAGGGGATCAGCGACTGAATGCTGGATCCCCCTATGCACCACAGCCCGGACCCTAGCAAGGGTGACAGGTGGCCCTCCTCCGCCCACTCTTGCACGGGGGTGATGAGCCCCATCCCCTGCAGTGCTTCCACCTAAAGGTGGCACAGGACCAATGGAGGAGGGGAGCCCGGGCTGGGCACTAGAGCCACTGGTGCCAGGTGCACTCGCCAACTGAGGAGGGACAGGTGGGTCCGCTGGGACTGGCCTTCCCATATGTTCTGTGATTAGGTGTGTTTAATTACAACATAAGCAACAGCATTCCAGATTAGTTGTAACAGCATGCAGTAATATTCCTATTAACCCAACACACCAAGGTTCCAACAGTTGAACAGCAAGCATAACACATGCATATATTGAACGACAGTGGATATTCCAACAGCATGCAGGGATGTTTGCTAGCAACAGGCCACCATGAACGTGGTGTTTGAACAGGACACATGCATCAACATCAATGCAAATATTTATAAAACAACAGGACATATGTCCCAACAAATATTTAAGATTACACATACCCATTGAGGTGTGGAATTGCATGGTTTATGCACATAAGGTAGGGTGTAGAAAAAACCTCGGTTAACATCTTATAATGACCTTTTAGTCTACACTACATTCCCAGTGACTGCAAGTGTATATCCCCTACCTGTATTATTACACTTGCCACCATACATTAGGTTGTGTTATGGGTTTGGCTAGTTCAATATATGCTTGACCTATATCTGACATACTAACTGTCAAGGATGCAGATGTTACTGCTACATATTTCTTGTTTGCATTTATATTTCTTTATCTACATATCTGGGATGTTTTCACATGACATTTTCACTTCGATTTGTACAGAACCCTGCATTTCTTGACGCACACTCACATTTCTGGTGAATAATTTCATGCTACACGTGTGCCAGGTTTACTTATTCATGCCAGCCAGTAACTGACTATTGTGGACTGTATATATGTTTCACAGCTACTAGCACTTCCATCACCCACTTTATATGGGACTGCATAACTCTGGGTTGCCAGCACATTTTCAAACAGTACTGTTTGTATAATGCAAGGGTACAACAACATTTTATACTCTGTGACACAGACACACTCTGGGTTTTAGACCTTTATTAATGACATTGCACACTTTTCCACAGGCTCACTCCTTTATTTGTTTTAACGGTGTTTATGGCAGACATGTTCAAGACATATTATACCTTTATTAATAGGTTAGAACAATCTTTTTTCAGGCTCACTCACTTATGTTATATGACAGTGCCTGCAGAGATATTATTCCAGACATATGTTACCTTTCTTAATGGGTTACTACACTCTTTCTCTGCCTCTCTGACGTTTTTATCTGACAGTAAATGCAGAGGACTTATTCAGGCAATTCTATGGCTGTTTTATTGGACTACAACACTTTCTTTCATGCTCTCTCTCATATTTTATATAACAATACATGCAGAATAATCACTAAACTGCCTGGTGGTGCAGCCTTAGCAGCCTATCAGCATAGGCTTGCTGATTTGTAGCACGGTCACCTGCAGCTGTAAAGTAAATGAAGGGATATTGAGACATACCTATCCATTATACATACTCCATTATCAATTCTTACATACTGCATTCCATGGCTACATACTCAGTTGTGGGGCATTCTGCATCCCACGGGCCTCCTGTATCCACTGGTTCAGGCGGTCCTGCTTTTGTCTCTTCAGGTCTGCATGGTGGTGACGGACCTGATCACCAGTCCGAGGAATGCCTGTGGCACTGATGAGGTCATGAGCTAACCGGTTCCAAGCCTCTGCCTTGTACTCCATCCCTTGGAACTGGCCCTGCAGGAGTCTTGTCTCATGATGGTGGACAAGGAGCCAAACCATGTATTTGGACTCCTCAATGCCCCAACATTGTGCTCGGAAGCGTGAACCCTCTCCTGTACCTGCCATTCTGACTGCAAATGTGAGCTACAATCAGTTATGGCGAGTATTCCCACCTATGGGGCTTAAATATGCCGCATTTCCCACACTTTTTTGTGATTGGCCATTTTGTAAAATTCTCGGCTGACTGCAGACCTGCTTAGTAATGATTAAACTACCATTCGTAAGTTTATGAATGTTAATAGTGGCTGCTTCCCCTATGTTGTCATGGCTTAGTGGTTCTGTACTTTGATTATGCTGCAAAGGGTCCTGGGTTCGAACCTTGTCATTCTTTTATTTTAATACTGTCTAGACAGGCTAGGAGGTGTGGCTGTGTTTAAGCAACTTAGCTCTACGTTGCTCCCCGGTACCCTACGATGCCCTGGTTGGTGCAGCGCGCACGTCCGCGCAAATGCATTGCGCTGGGTAAAGCACTTTTAAACTTTGGGCAACTCTATTGTGCTGGGTAAAGCGCTATTACACCATGGGCAACTCTGTTTAGCTGGGTGAAGTGCTATTAAACTATGGGCAACTCTGTTTAGCTGGGTAAAGTGCTATTAAACTATGGGCACCTGTGTTTAGCTGTGTAAAGCGTTGCTTAACAGCAGGCTATTATATATCTGGGTCCTTTAAAAATATATATTTTGTTCACTGATACATTGGCCATGTCACTGCTTTTAATAAAATTTTAATCATATATGTCTGGTATTATTTCAAATACTGATTTAAAACATAAATAAGAAGGGGAGTGGTGGGACTCGAACCATGAATGCCTTCTCTTTGTGCATACGCTCTACCAATACGCTATTGCAATTTGGTGCGATTTGCATAAACATTATTTCTTATGCTCTTCCATGTCAGAATTGCTAACTCTAGCTAATCAATGGGCACACCCGCGCACACACACGCAAATATGGGCAGCTATATCGTGGATTTAAAAAAATAATTAATTATTTACATTATATATATTTGTGATGGGGGTTTACAGTGTCAGGGAGTGTGGTGTTGGGTGCAAGTACATTTGAGTGAACTCGCTTTTGTGTGTTGACATTATGCTTTTTAAAACCTTGCAGGGGCATGCACATTTAGACTGCTCGGCAGTCGGACACGCCCCCTGCTTTCCTACTCAGTCCGTGTAAGAGTTACGGTTGAGTCAGCGTGCCCTCATGAATATTCATGGCACGCTGACGTCAAACCGTTCAACTGCAGCCTCCGAGTAAGACTTATTAAGTCTTACACGGAGGATTAGTGAATCCAGGGGAGTTTCTTTCTTTATTTCAGTATTTCTTTTACTGAGTTACACTTTGCACCTTATATATGTGGGTCTACTTTGACCCATTGAAATTACATTTGAGCAAATCTCACTTACCCAATCCCAGTTCTTAGAAACTTCAGTAATTTGAAAACACGCACTGCCGAAATCCTTTCCCTGTAAAAGGAACCACTTGGCAACCATGAGAAAAAACCTAAATGGACCAAAACTAAACCCACCAAAGTAGGGGGCTTCACCCACCACATCCCCCATGTGGGTGGCTTTGCCCCCCCACACCCACCTACTTAAATATACCAACTCTGAAATTGCACTACATTGAAGAAAGGGCAAAGTTCACCATGGTGGCCAAGTGGTTCCTTTCACAGGGAAAGGATTTTGGCAGTCCATGCTTTCGGATTACTGAAGTTTCGAAGAACTGGGATCAGGTAAGTGAGAATCACTCAAATATAATTTCGATGGGTTGAAGTAGACCCATATATGTATATGTATATGTATATTTACTTCTTTGTCTTGTTCTTAATAGTTGCATGTATGCCATTTGTCTTGTTCTTAATAGTTGCATGTATATCATTTATGTAGTTCTTACTTGGAGACTCACTGAAACCGGAGTCAAATTCCTTGTATGTGTGCATACCTGGCCAATAAATGTGATTCTGATTCTGTAAGAAGCTGCACTTCTATTTATTGTTTGCTTGCTGGATAGGCGAACTGATGTCCAAGGACTATCTTCAGCCACAGCTCAAGAATACAGCAACGTAATCACAACAGCTGCTTAATAACTAGCTGGCAAGACAACACACACATATTATACATAAAAAAAAGGACAAAACACACGCACACACACACACACACATGCGTGCACACACACACACACACACACACACACACACACACACACACACACACACACACACACACACACACACACAAACTTGCAAAACATGAGTATACATCACTGAAAGAATTCAGTATAAGTATGTATATGCATTTTGTGACTTAGGTTACAGAGTACAACTTTTAGTGAAATAGGTCATATTAATAAAACATAATGCCTCTTCATAGAAACTTTCACCTAGCTAAGCTGGGGTGCATGTGTGTGTGTGTGTGTGTGTGTGTGTGTGTGTGTGTGTGTGTGTGTGTGTGTGTGTGTGTTGAGGGGGGGGGGTAATCCATTTCCAAGAAGGTCTACTTCACAACTAATATTAGAGCAGTTTTAAGCTGTGGGAATTTGCTTCACAGTGCAGTTGGTAGTGCCAAACATACTTTAGTTGCCATATTTCTTTATTATTGCTATTTTTTTTTTATACAGAGGTTGATGGTCCCATCTTTTGTAGACCTTACTGAGTAGAGGTAGTGGTAGTCTCTGATATTGACTTTGCAGCAAAGGGTTGGGTAGATTTTTTTAAAATATTTACATTTAGAGATTAATTTAAAGTAGAGAGAAGTTGATCTGATTTTGCTGAAGCTGTGGGTCATATTGTCTTGCAGTGAGTGAAATGTTTAAAGTGCATCACAACAAGGCATAAGACAGGAGTTAGTATAAGCATTTTTAAGTATGAAAGAAAATATTGAATATATATCCTTTAAATTTAAGTCACATGAGGTCTAAAAAGGTCCAAGAATCCACCTACCAACCTGGTCAACAACAAATAAACTAAACAAAAATAAATAAATTATGGTGTTAATATTTGACTGTTTTTGTATTTTTCACTGTAATTAGTGACAATAAAGCATATTATTTTAGGAACGTATATATAGTATAAGACTATAGTAGTTAAAATGATTCAGGTTTTATAAAGAGCTACTGAATGAGACTACGTGATGCGTGAGGGGTATTCAGGCCATGACTCTCAATTGTCCAGATGTTCGCAGAATGTCCAGATTTTTATAGGTTCATAGGTGTGTACTAGGCTAATGGCCACGGAGCCTTTACAAGCCTAGCCCATAGGATTACCCTGGCATTGTGTCACCCGACCTTAGTTCCCAGTGCCTCTGTTGAGTAGAGCCACTGGAGTGAGGTACTCTGTTTGATATGTATGGGAAGTCTATTCCATAGTGGGCAGTCTCTGGGTTATGAACCTGTCCCTCCAGCACGTTCTGTTGATTGTGGTGATTAGGTAAGGTCTCTGGAGCATGTGGTGCAGAGGGATTGGGATTTCTTTATATGTAGCATTTCTAACAGAGCTGGGTCAGACATGGCTTTATAAGTCAAGCAGAGATCGCCTCTAAGTAGGTGATATGAGACAGAGAATAGTTGGAGTTTTTTGAGTCTGTCCATACAGGACAAGTGTTTAAGGCCCAGGATCCTCTTTGTGAGGTACGTTTGTGGCCTCTCCAGTTGTTGCAGGTGTCTAGTGAGGTACATGCCAAATGGGGCATTGTACTCGATGATTGGCCTAATGAGGGAAGAGTGGAGGGAGACAATGACCTCTGTACAACCTGACTCGCTGCCTTACCCAATGTTAGCTGTACCTGTAGTATCTCTGATGCGTTATGTTGGGCTACCAGTCTGGAATTGTGCGCATCCTTTATGAATATGGAAACACCACCGCCTTTGGAGCTTTGGTCCAAGTTCAGGGGCCAAAAGGTGTGGAATGAGTTATAGTCTGGTAGTGCAGGGATCCTTTCTGCTGCCTTGAACCAGGTCTCTGTTACAGCACAAATGTTGATGTTCTCCATTTTAAGGAGTGCTTCGAGCGAATGCATTTTGAGATTTAGACTTCTAGTGTTGAGCAGCATGATCCGCAGACTGCATTTGTTTGTAGCTGTTACAGTGATAATTTGGTCTTTGGAACACCGCCTAAAAAAGGCACTATAGGGGTGGCAAGAGCCTTGGCCATTATCTGGAAACCCAGGGGTGACAGATGCAGGCCATCTCTGGCAAAGCATTGAGGTCTGTCAATCATGTTATCCCAGGCAGACAGATACTGGATCCCCTTAGAATGACACAAGAAACTTGTTGAAATCAGTCATTTTCTGCTTGTACTGTAGTATAATTCTGGGTGATGGTAGGATGCTGCTCAGGGCTAGGGTCATACCTGCCTGGGGTACATAATCCAAGAGCTCATCCATGTCTCTTTTCATGTATTCTTGGGAGGTACGTCTCAGGTCATTCACACCCACATGTACAATGACAGAGTCATATTTGTACCTGTTGTTGAGGGACCTGAGTGTGTGCGTTATGTGGTAAATCCTGGCACCTGACAGGCAGCTGACTGTTACTTTCTCCTTATTCAACTTAGTGAGTGAGACATCGGTGTGCCTCACTATTGAGTCACCTATGACTAATGTGTTGGGCATGCTGTTTTGCCTTAGGGGCTTTGGTTGAGTGGCATACTGTTTAGGAGAGTTAAGTGTCTCATGATTAGTTTTGTGTTGTGGTGGTGGAGTGTGTTTCTGCCTTGGAGGTTCCTGCATTTATTTAAACTGTATTTGCTTTAATATTGCCACACACTCAATTGTGCTAGCTTGCACTGCACTTGAATTGTTTTTAGTGCTGTTTTAGCTGCTTTTCTGTAAAAAGAAAAATGTTTTTTGCTCATATTTTTAATCTGTTCTTCATAAAATTTGTATTTTTCTGGTAAGTTATTGGGGTTTTAAGTCACTAAATGATACTAAATAATGACATATATTTGAATTTCAGACTTCATATCCTTCAGAAAAGACTTAATAATTCCATACCCAATATTATAGAAACTTTCTAAGTTTATAGGAACAATTTTTAAAATCTGTCCCTATTTTTGGGCCTTTGCCACCCCCCATTGTTTCTGGCTTTGTCCAGATTTCTTTTGCTGAGAGGTTAAGAAGTATGACAGGCATATGCTGTGTTTAAGAGAAGAGTGAGGGATTTAGGCATGCTTTAACTAAGTCAATGCATATATGGTCTGATCAAGCCAGAGCTCAGTGGAATTTCTTAACAATAACGGAAGAATTATTTCTCATTGAAAGCCTAGTGGTGACAGGGGCAGACCATCCTTGGCAGCATGACCTGTCAGTCATGTTTACCCAGGCTGACAAATATTGGACCTGCTTGGAGTGACACCAGTAGCTAAGCCAAATATTAAAGCCAGTCATTTTCTGTTGGCATCGTGGCATCATCCTTGAAGAAGGTAAAATACTGCTCAATGCTAGGCTCATACCAGCTTTTGACACAAATTGTGAGAGCTCAAATATGTCTCTCTCTCTTCATATAGTTCAGGGAGTTATGTCTCAGGTCATTGAAGCCCACATGGTCTATGACTAAGAAATACTGCTACTTGTGGTTTAGTGACCTGAGTGCTTGTGTAATTTGGTGAATTCTGGTCCTTGACAGGCAACTAACTGTGACCTTCTCCTTATTCAGCCTGGTGAGATGGACATCAGTGTGTCTCACAATGGATTCTCCTATGACCAAAATATTGTGTTGTGCTGTGTTACACTTCATGGGCTCAACAGTTGAGACATTATGTGGAGTTGTGTTATGTGTTGTGGTGGAAGTTGTCTTGTTTGTGTGCACATGGAGTTGCTGAGGCCAGCATCTGGGATGCCTTTGAGGTTTGGGTAAGTTACATGTGAGCACCTCTGTAGATGAATATGTGTGTACAGCTTTAAGAAGCTTTCTAGCGGCTTGCACAAGTGTATAAATACTGCTCATGTGTGATCCTGACTGCCATTTTGTAGTAAGCTGTTGAGATGTAAGCATGTATGTCTGTGTAGTCTGTCAGTTAATCAGTTCATTTATATTTTATAACGCTGCTATTCATCCTGATGTCTTTACATGTAATAAAGCATATAAACGAACTACCCCGCCTGTTCATCATCTATACTAGAGAGGGACAAGCAACATGATGCAAAAGTGGCAAGTCTAAAAAGAACATGGTGCCAGAATGGTATCCAGATTCTTCAGTTCAAGACTGAGAGGCATTCAGTTAACACTGGAGGAATATAAAGGAGTGAATCATCCCTATTGCAGGTATAACTCGCAAAACAGGTCAGAAACGAATTTCAGGTATTAAAACTTGCTCAAACTATTTCTTATTCACAAAATATGAAATGATGCATTCAGAACACTCTAAATGAATTTTTAAGTAATAGAAATATCCAAAACTATGATGTATTAATAGAAATATTTGACATAAGTATGGAAAATGTTTGAAATAAAGTCTGAATCGCATAAAATGAATAAAATAAGGGAAACAACCACATTTTTTCACTAAGCAGTACTTTTCGCATTAATCAAAATTATTCAAGTTGTCTGAAGTGTATGGAGTGTTTACATGTTTGTGCAGTATTACAGTACAGTTATTTTGAAAAATACAGCCATTTCAAAGTATATTTCACAAAGTAAAGTATTTTGAAGAGTTTATTGTGCATTTGAATGTTATTATAAGTACTGGCTGTGTGTGCATGTTCGTACATAATCACAAGGGCCATATTTTTCAGTTTGTTTGAGCATAATTTTTTGGCATGGCAGATGGAAACCAAGTCCACTTGTCTTTGATAATGGTATTGCAATGAAGTGGAGACTGTTTGAACAAGAGTACGATATTTGCATAGAAGCTGCATTTTCTGATAAAGATGACCATACAAAGGCAATTATTCTGCTTAATTTAGCTGGTTCAGAAGCCATGGAAAGGGAGCGCTCATTTGTGTATGCACCTGCTACCTTTGCAGGAGAGGGGGAAATCCTCCATATAATTGTACCAGCTGAGTCAAGGGATAACCCTGAGTGCTTAAAACATAAATTTAGAGAAATGTGTAACCCTCAAACAAAGGTTACAATGGAAAGGCACTTATTTTACACAAGAGATCAAAAGCCTGGTGAAACTTTTGCAGCATATATAACTGATTTCAGAAAGAAAGCTAAAATGTGCAGATTTGGTGATTTAAGGGAAGAGTTGATAAAAGACAGACTTGTGTGTGGTATTAAAGATAATGCTATGAGAAAGATTTTGCTTTGTGACAGTGATTTAACTTTGAATAAGGCCTTGAGATTTGTCAGCTATATGAGCTTACAGAAAAGCACACAGATATGCTTACAAATGAGAGATGCATGCTTCCAGTAACTTTAAAAGCCAGTGTTGATAGTATGCAGCACATGGTTAAAAGAAAAGAGCCCAAGCACATGGCAGCAGCTATAAACCATGTAACAGTCACTGGGAAACCCTGTACCTTTCTAGTAAGTTCCAAGGCATGGTCTGGAAACCGCACAGTCTCAGTGAAGCATAAGAGTGAGTCAGCAAACTGCATGTGCCTATACCAGTTTCATAGCCAACTACCATAATTGTGGAAGAAGTCATGAGCTTAAAAGGGAAAAATGTTTAGATTTTGGTCAGCAGTGTCACTAATGAGTGAAATAATTTCAAAAGGTTCTGAAAATCAAAAGGCACACATTCATTTACTAAAAGGGAATATTCGAAGAAACAAGTTGATCAATTAGAAAGCCATGACCCTACTTTTTATGTTGATGGCGTGTCAGAGCTTCATGAAACAGTCAATACAGTAGATTTATGAGCAAAGAATGAAGTATTTTGAACTGTTCAGATAAACGGAAAACCCATAGAGCTCAAAGTTGACACAGGTTCAAAGTGCAATGTTATGTCAGCAGAAATATTTGCTAGAGTATGTTCTGGTAAGAAGCTTAATTTGGTAAAGTGTGTGAAGCGTGTTGCTTATGGTGGTGAAGAGATTCAGACTGAGGGCTCAGTAGTACTTTCATGTTGCTGTGCTGGGAAAAGATATGACTTGTTATTTTATGTGGTCAAAAGGCATGTACAGTCATTATTAGGGCTCAGAGACAGTTTGAAAATGGGACTGCTTTCATTTAATAAGGAAGTCCATCATGTTAGTTTGAAAACACACTGCTTTAATTTTGTCCAGTACATGTTCTCTACCTATGCTGATCTGTCTGAAGACAAACTAGGCAAGCTTCCAGTTGTGCACTCCATGAAGTTAGACCCAAATGTCAGCCCAGTTGTCAGGCCAGCCTGGAAAGTTACAGTAGCTATGCAGAACAGAGTCAAAGCCGAGCTAGATAAAATGATGCAACAGGTATAATGTGTCCAGTTGAAGAACCTACTGAATGGGTACCTTCCATGGTGGTAGCTCATAAGAAAAGCTCAGATTATATCAGAATATGTATTGATCCACGAGATTTAAACAAAGCACTGAAAAGACCTCATCATCCAATACGCACAATAGAAGAAGTCCCAGCTCTGATGCCAAATGCCACTGTTTTTTCTGTCTTAGATGTAAAGAGTTCATTTTGGCAAATTTTGCTTGGGTCTATATTACTATATCGCAACTTTAGTTAGTCGGATAACTAAAGATCAATCTGGTAATATCGAAATCCAAAAACTGCGAATGGCTAATTTCACGCAGGGAAAGAATTCCCTTGGCCACATGAAAACAACAAACAAACTTTTAAACCCAAATCAAGTGGGGGGGGGCTTTGCCCCTCACCCTCCCCAACTAAATATACCAATTCTGAGATCACTCTACATTGGCGAAAAGGGCATAATCTGCTTAATGGCCTAGGGATTTCTTTCCATGCATGAAATCGGCCATTCTCGGTGTTTGGATTTCAATATTACCGGGCCGATCTTTAGTTATTCAACTAACTAAAGTTTTGATCTAGTAATATAGACCCATTTTGCTTGACAAGAAATCCTCATCGCTCACTACATTCAGTACTCCTTTTGGCAGGTACAGATTTTTGAGAATGCCTTTTGGAATAAATCCTGTCAGTGAAGTCTTTCAATGTGCAATGGAGCAAATTTTTTTCTGTATATCCTTGTGCTATTATAGTACATGATAAACTAGTAGGAGGTAATGGTGAAGTTGAGCATGACAGAAACTTCAAGAAAGTTCTGGAAAGAGCATGTCAAGTGAATCTTAAGCTGAATCCTCAGAAGTGCAAGTTCAGGTTACAAGAAGTTACTTATGTTGGTCATTTGTTTACCCTTCCAAAACAAACAGCTATTCTTGAGATGCCAGCTCCAGACAATGTTCAAGCCCTACAACGTTTTCTTGGCATGGTTAACTATCTAGGCAAGTTCATTCCAGACTTAAGCCAACTAGCAGCACTGCTTAGAGAGCTGACATGTAAAGATGTATCCTGGTCATAGTTAGAACAACACCAAAGAGCATTTGATGTCCTGAAACCGAGAATTGCCAGTCCACCAACTCTCAGCTACTATGATGTTTACAAACCAGTTACTCTTTCCTGTGATGTTTCAAAGTTTGGTCTTGGTACAGTTATTCTTCAAGAGGGTTAACCTGTTGCCTATGCTTCCAGATCTCTAACCCAAACTGAAATGCAGTATGCTCAGATAGAGAAAGAGCTTTTGGCAATTGTGTTTGCATGTTCAAAGTTCCATGATTATATTTATGGTAGACCTATCCAGATTGAAACAGACCACTGACCTCTAGTCACTATTTTGAGAAAGCCTAGGCATTCAGCTCCAGCCAGATTGCAATGCATGATGTTGACATTGCAGAAGTACAATTTCAATCTTGTCTTCACAAAAGGCAAACTTCTTTATCTTGCTGATACATTATCTAGATCACCTAGAAATACCACTGAAGAGCATGAGAATGAGAACCTTGATTTTGAAGTCATGAAAATGAGAAATATTTCTTCCACACATCTCAATGAGTTTAGAAATCATACAGCCTCAGATCCTGTTTTGCAGAAGTTCGCCCATTTTATCAATCAAGGATGGCCATCAAAGCAATCTAGTTTACCTCAAGAAGTGCAACCTTATTTTCCTTACAGAGATGAGATTTTGTCTGACAGTGGTATCATCCTGAAAGGTCCAACAGTCATTGTACCAAAGTTCTTGCAACAAGATTATATTGCTATCTTGCATCGTGGCCACCCAGGAACTGATTCTACTAAAAGGAGGGCAAGACGACTAGTATTTTGGCCTTCTACGTCACAAGACATTGAGAGACTACTTTCATCTTGTTCTTTATGTAATAGTACAAAGCCACATCAACAAAAGGAACCACTTCAGCTAAACCAGATTCATGAACTACCTTGGTCAACATTAGACACTGACATTTTGAGTGGAATGGTCAACATTACTTGGTGTTTTTAGACTCTTACTCAAATCAGTTTGTGATTGACCTACTTCCTAATCTAGCATCCAGTACTGTCATCACTAAGATGAAGCATAATTTTGCAGTACATGGTAGACAACGCAAAGTTATTTATGACAATAGCACACAGTTTACTAGCCAACAATTCAAAAGTTTTGCCAAAGAGTGGGACTTTATCCATGTTACGAGTAGTCTTGAGTACCCACAGTCAAATGGTTTGGCAGAATGTGCAGTTCAAAGTGTAAAACAGTTACTAGAGAAGTTGAAACAAGACAATAGTGATGTTTTCCTGAATCTCTTGAATCTCAGAAATATTCCTTGTGATAAATATCTTGGTTCACCTGCCCAGAGACTTCTGTCTAGGCAAACCAGAGCTACATTACCAGTCAGAAGTAGTTTATTGGTTCCAAGTGCTAAAAATAAATCAGTGAAATCCCATCTGTTAAAGAAATGCCTATCTCAGAAGTCTTATTATGACAAGTCCAGCAAACCACTCAATCCATTACGTGAAGGAGAGACAGTGAGAATGCAATTGTGCAAAGGTTAAAATAGGATTGGAGTCGTAAAAAGTCTATGTCCAGAACCGAGAGTGTACATTGTGGAATCACAAGGAGTAAAGTTTAGGCAAAATTGGCAACATTTGATGCCAGTATCAGAGCCTGTACCACAGCACCTAGCCTGTGAGAAAGACTCTTTATCTCAGAGTGAGTTGTCCAGCATTCCAGTTCCACAGGAAGTTCCAGTGAATATCTCTGTTCCTGAGATGAATCCCAAAGTTCCTGATACAAGTTGTTCACCAGAGACTGTCCCTGTTGCTAAACCCAGTTCTGATTACTATATTGCCAGATCAGGTCGTATTTCTTGACCATGTTACAGATACACAGCAACTTGGACATGAACATTATGTTTGTTTCTGATGTCTATATTAATGCTTGTCTTATTCCAATGTCATTTCATTTAGGGCAATCTAAGAGGGAGGATGTAGATCAATATGTTTGTACAGCTTTAAGAAGCTTTCTGGGGGTAAGTGCATAAATACTGAGCATGTGCAAGCCTGACTGTTATTTTCTAGTACGTTGCTGAGGTGTAAGCATGTATGTCTGTGTAGTCTGTTAGTTAATCAGTTCATTTATATTTTGTAAAGCTGCTATCCATCCTAATGTTGTTATTTGTCTTTTTGTCTTTTCCCGGTTAGGGGTCACCACAGCGGAACTCCAGTCCGCTAATGATTGGCAGTCGATTTTTATGGTGCCGAGTTACCAGCCTGATGCCCAATCTTCAGCGAAGGCATATCCATTCACACATGTCTTTCGGAGGCCACTCGACCATGGGTAGGACATGCAGACTCCACACAGAAGGCACTCCAGCCGAGAATCGAACAGAAGAACCTCTTGCTGTGAGGCAACAGTGCTACCACTGTACCACCGCGGAACTTCTATCCATCCTAATGTGTTTCTATGTATTAAAGAATATAAAAGAACTATCCCAGCTGTTTGTCGTCTATACCAGAGAGGGATGAGTGACAACCTACACATGTGTGTCTCTATGACTCTGGTCCTTACTTAGTGTACTGAATGTTTTGTGTATGTGTGTATGTATGCATATGTGTGTGTGTCTGCATCTGCGTGTATGTCACTGATAACTTGTTGGAATTTTTTTGTATCTGTATATGAGAATCTTGATTCCAGTGACATATAATTACATCTCTTAACGTACTGTATTTGTCTGTTCCAGAATTAAGTGGTTGTAAGTAAACAAGAAGCAATTGCTATATTGCCTCATGATGCCCATGTCCACCAAGATGGCTGCAGAGATGGCAAGAAAGTGCCCATCCATGGCTGACAGTCCTTAAATTGTGCTTTACAAGGGAATAGAAGGGGGTGTTTGCAACAGGAGGTTTGGTCACTTTATGTAATGTAATCTACAGCTATCTTATACAGTGATGCTGCTTAGCCCGCAAACCAGTTGCTCCTTGAGCAGCGAGAGACTGGAAATTTCATACAGAGTACTTATAGGTTTGGGCACTGTAATAGTGTAATCTACAGCTAAATAAATGTGACGATGTTGCTCAGCACACAAACTAATTGCTCCTTGAAAAACTTGGGACTGCGTAAGATTTCAAAGATAGTTTTTATTGGGAAAAGTACAACTTCTAGGTGCTTGTGATTATACAGGGCACTGCTAACCACCGCTGTGCAGACTGAAACATTGTGTAAACACAAGGCTTATATTATATACAAGCTGAAAAAAAGCAACTTTTAAAACTAGGTTTGTCTTCAGGCCATGCAACTTCCCCTATAAAGAATGTCATAATGGAAAAATCATACTGTCTACCATTATTCTGAGAATAAAGCTTACTACTGTCACTCTTATATGCAGACTGTTGCAAATGGCAGCTTGCTCATCACTGCATATAAGGCTATGTTTTTAAAACCTTCACCAGGTCATAATACTCCCTGGCCAGTTCCTTCCTTAGTCTCATTATCCATTCACAACCCTTGCATGCAATAGTTATGCATTCTTTGTTATCCATTCACATCCCTTGCATGCAATAGTTATGCATTTTTTGTTATCCATTCACAACCCTTGCATGCAATAGTTATGCATTCTTTGTTATCCATTCACATCCCTTGCATGCAATAGTTATGCATTCTTTGTTACTAGACCAACATTCTGAAACTCAGTTCATGTTGCAATAACAGAAGCACACTCTTAACTACATTTACCTCTCAGGTTACATAAATTCATTCATTGTTTTTCATTTTGCAGCACCCTGTTTACCTTGCTTAGGGTCATTGAGTATCTGTAGCCTATCTTAGCAAGCAGCGAGAGAAAGGAAGAGAACTCGTTCTGGATGGAATTTCAGTCCATCAAAGGTCACAGATACATGATGCACACATGGGCATGCATGCACCCTCTCTCTTTTCCCCCTCAAACAGTATATGTATTCAGGCAATTTAGAACAGTACCAATTCACCTAAGTAGATGTCTTTGAGATGTCATTAGAAACCTGATCAAACTTCAGAATTAGTGCGACCGCAAGGAGGGTGTGTAGGTTCCACGTAGAAGGCAGCCAAGACAGGAACTAAACTAGAGAACTAATAGTTGTTAGTTACCATATTAAACGCTGCACCACTGTTTCACCTCACTGAATATGGAGGAGGAAAATGTCAGTTCTTTCCATGTGTCGCATAGCTATAGCAGGATATAATCTGCTGATTATGTTTTCTCATCTCACTTACTTCTGTCTGTTCAAGATGGCTTAGGAATTAATAATACTGTATGACAGCTTGTCTTGAAAGGTGTTTCTAATATTTTCTTTCTGTTTTCACTTTATTGCTTTTAACATTGTCTTTACTGTTAATAGATATGAATACATGTTTAATTTGCTTTTATAGCTGGTTATGGCTGAAAAAAGATCCTTCAGTTGTCTGCCTATCCTCTAAATAAACCAACAAGTAAATAAATGCATACAACTTTGGTTTTAGCATGGATCAACCTAAATTTTACTGACTTCCCTCTTAGCCTGCCTAGATAAGTAATAGACAAGGGACTAATAATCTCCAATAAACATTACATTCAAAGGCACTGTCTGCTTGTTACTTAAGAAAGTTTATGGTACTATTGTTTTGTTATTTGAATGTTTCATTTGTGGGTAGTCCTACATATTACCATTTATCTACAAATCTACAATTAGACCTATTAAGTTAGGGTTGCGGGCAGTTTTGTAAGTACATATCTGCATATTAATCAAGGCTAGACACAACCAAAATGTCTTCTACTGAAAGAGTCAAGGGATTTCTTAGGTCCCAGATTGCTTGCTGCTTGTTCACCTAATTTACAGGTTATGCAGAAGCAAGATGCAAATTCCATTTAATTTATTGTCTAACTCAATTCTCTTCAGCCAGTATACCATAACAGAACTCACTTCATCTTATTATGTGAGAAAAACAGTCATATTGATAAAATCTGAAATAAACAGGACAAGTAAGTGAGATCAGTTCATACCTCATTTACTGTTAAGATCATGGAAGAAATTATTACTTCAGCTCAGAGGCAGGAGCACATTAATAACCATAAAAGCTTTGGTCATCTGTATTTTATTTTTACATTTGTTAACTAGGTAGGTGCTCGGATTCAAAGACCCTGTTCAGGTTCAGTCCTGGCCATTTGGCACCATTTAGCAATAAAACACAGTATTATACAATGAAATGCACATACAAGCAACAACAGTATAATCACAAATGACATTAAAGACAGCATTATACAAAGGAATAAAAAATGCAAATACAAATCAGTCTGTTTGAAATGTCAGCAGCCCAGTACTAGTAGCCATAAGCTGCTCACATTCCACAAACTGGAAAGAAAAAAATACACTGTGATTTACTGAAGTTTCTTTTGGTGGATGCAATTTCAATGACCACTTTTGTCTGAAAGTCATCCTTCACTAAGTGTTGTCTTGTTTTAGGAGTGGGCATCCTCCATATTATTACAACACATTCAAAGGTTATACTTGACCTTGAGTAAGGAAACAGGAGCATCAGAGATCAGCAGATTAATTTTAGTTAGGGTATCATGGTGGTGTACTTGGTAAGCATTCCTGCCACACAGTGTTTAGTTCTCCATTTATATTCTTAGTCGGAATGCATTATGTAGGGACTCTGCATGCCTACATGATGACTGTGTGTATGTGTGTGTGTGTGTGTGTGTGTGTGTGTGTGTGTGTGTGTGTGTGTGTGTGTGTGTGTGTGTGTGTATTTCAATTTCCTCCCATACCCCAATGAAATGTTATTCTGTGAATTGGCAGCCTTCTAAATTGCCCATGAGTGTACAAGCAATGTGATTCCTGCAATTAACTACTGCCCCCATCCAGGATTAGTTCTCTGCCTTGTGTCCACTGAATGCTGGGATAGGACATGGCTCTGCTACAAAACGGAATCTGGTAAAAATGGGTATCAGAGAATGAATGATAATTTTCAGCAAACAGCAAATCCCAGCTGATGAAACTGCAGTTTTACTGAAAGAGGTAATATTCCTGCAGGTAGGTGGCAATCTGTTCAGAGAAAAGTAGTGATAACAGAGGGGGCATTTGTTAACCGATAATTGAAACAATTCTTTGAGAACAACAGTAGGACAAAAATGCATCTAAATAAGGAAGGAAAATAGAAATAAGGCAGAATGGAAGCTGTTTGGAAAACATGGATAACTGAAAACAAGTGCTTTATTTTTAGCTGCTGCCAAATTAATAAATAAAATAAAATTAAATTAAATTATTAATGGGGCAACAATCTACATCAATCTTCTGTCACACTGACCTGAAACTGGAGTGAGATGTCAGTTTAAGGAAGTACATTACTGATTTCTGTAAAGTGGGGTCAGCCACAGAAATATTATATTCTGTTATTTCAGTACCTCATTTAAGTTTGCAGTATAAACTAATGTATCAAGGCATATAACTACAGGTAATCTATATTCTTCGATGAAGTTTGATTCTTGCAACTCCACATGTATAATGTGTGACTTAAAATAATTCACTTAACCCAACATAAAGGTCCTCATTTACGTTTCTCCTAATAGTGAATGCTATCATTCAACAAAGACCAAGTAAAACTGTTTTTCTTGTTTCCATTTTTAGCACATTACTGCTTGTTCATCAGTTTCTGTTTTAGTAAGAGGATGGTTGAGCAAATAGCTGATGCTATGTTTTCTGCTTAAGATAAAAATATACAAACAGTTTTGCTTTATGTATACCACTATGTTCTCATTTCACTTTATAATATTCTGTGACAATAATATAAGCATTCATAAGTATCTGGTAATATACAGGTTTCTCATGTTTAGCTCCAATTTGCAACTTGGTATATTCATGGGGAGAGGCAAAATCCTGTTGCTGAATGATAATTATGGCTGTTATAGAAGTTTTGCATACCGACAGAATAAAGTTCCTTGTAACAATGAAATCATTTTGAGATAATCAGCAAAATTATGACAAATCTTCTTGGTGACATCATATCAGCTGTTGAGTATAATCTGGGTGCATTCTGATAAAAATCAGATTCAATTTATTAGATTTAAATTTTAGTTATAAGCATGTTAAATGAGATGTGACCAATTTATTTAAAAGCCCTTCCCTAAACAGCTTGCTCATAATTAGAAAGTAATGCCATTATAAAATAAGAATAAATCAGCACTGCTACATCAAATGATTAGAAATTAATTATGCAAGACAGCATCTTACCACACAGGAAATGTAATCATCTTCTTTCAGCTGTTCCCGTTAGGGGTTGCCGCAGCAGATCATCTGTTTCCATTTCTTCCTGTCCTCTGCATCGTGCTCTGTCACAGCAACCACCTGCATGTCCTCTCTCACCACATCCATAAACCTTATCTTAGGCCTTCCTCTTTTCCTGTTACCTGGCAACTTCATCATTAGCATCTTTTTCACAATATACTCAGCATCCCTCCTCAGCACATGTCCAAACCAACGTAATCTTGCCTCTCTGGCTTTGTCTCCAAACCTTCTAACCTGGGCTGACCCTCTAATATACTTATCCCTAATCCTGTCCACCCTTGTCACACCCAGTGCAAATCTTAACATCTTTAACTCTGCCACATCCAGCTCAAACTCCTGCCTTTTTATCAATGCCACTGTCTCCAACCCATATAACATAGCTGGTCTCACTACCCTCTTGTAGACCTTCCCGTTCACTCTTACAGGTACTCGTCTGTCACAAGTCACTCCTGACACACTTCTCCACCCACTCCATCCTGCCTGTACTCCCTTCTTCACCTCTCTTCCACACTCACCATTAGTCTGAATTATTGATCCCAAGTATTTAAACTCATCCACCCTCACCACCTCTACTCCTTGTATCCTCACCATTCCTCTATCCTCCCTCTCATTCACACACATATATTCTGTCTTAGTCCTGCTGACCTTCATTCCTCTTCTCTCTAGAGCATATCTCCATCTCTTAAGGGTCTCCTCCACCTGTTCCCTACTCTCACTACAGATCACAATGTCATCTGCAAACATCACAGTCAACGGAGACTCCTGTCTGATCTCGTCTGTCAACCTGTCCATCACCATTGCAAATAAGAAAGGGCTCATAGCTGATCCTTGATGTAATCCCACTTGCACCTTAAATGCATTCATCACTCCCACTCCAGACCTCACCGCTGTCACACTGCCCTTGTACATATCCTGTACCACTCTTACATACTTCTCTGACACTCCAGACTTCCTCATACAATACCACAACTCCTCTCTAGGCACCCTGTCATATGCTTTTTCTAAATCTACAAAAACACAATGCAACTCCTTCTGACCTTCTCTGTACTTCTCCATCAACACTCTCAGCGCAAACATCACATCTGTAATGCTCTTTCCCAGCATGAAACCATACTGCTGATCACTAATCATCACCTCCCTTCTTAATCTAGCTTCCACTATTCTTTCCCATAACTTCATGCTGTGACTGATCAGTTTAATCCCTCTGTAGTTACTACAGCTCTGCACATCACCCTTATTCTTAAAAATCGGTACCAAAACACTTTCTCCATTCCTCAGGCATCCTCTCACTTTCCAAGATTTTATTAAACAATCTAGTTAAAAACTCCACTGCCATTTCACCTAAACACCTCCATGCTTCCACAGGTATGTCATCTGGACCAACAGTCTTTCTGTTCTTCATCCTCTTCATAGCTATCCTTACTTCCTCCTTCCTAATCCATTGTACTTCATGATTCGCTATCCCCACATCATCCAACCTTCTCTCCCTCTCATTCTCTTCATTCATCAACCCCTCAAAGTACTCTTTCCAAGTGTCTTGCTGAGCTTTTTTGCATGTGGAGTACAATTGAAAGCAAGCACCTGTAGGTGTTGCAACAAACAAACAAACTTTTGTGTTGAGAAGTGGTAGTGGAACAAACCTGCCCTGGTCGTGGTCTCAGTGCTGCTTGTTGTTGCATTCATACTCTATTTTTTCAGCAGTACACTCCTGTTTGGTTCTAGTTTTGTCGTGTTTGGATTTATATATATATATATATATATATATATATATATATATATATATATATATATATATATATGGTTCTACCTGACATAACCAACACTGCAAAACACCGACAACACAAACATCGACACCACATAATCGACAAACCATAAACACGAAACCTCACATGCCCGACAATCAAATAACCGACGGTCCACAAACACGAAACCTCATACGATGCACACACCACATTAACAACAATCAACTAACAAAACACATCCCCTGTCCAAAAACCACACACACAACACAAGCACACCAAAATCCTCACAAACCCACAATAAACCTTACATACACAACTATCTACAACCCTAACCCAAACCCTTACCCTAAGGTCCGTCACTATCGCACACTCAGCTAACCCGTGCCCTAACCCTAACTCACTTAACCCGCCCCTAACCCAAAAAATACTACTACCGCACACTTACCTAACACGGGCGCTAACCCTAACTCACTTAACCCGCCTAACCCAAACACTATCACTACCGCACACTTACCTAACCAAGACTGACCCTAAATCACTAAACCCACCCCTATCCCCACAGACCGTCAATATCCACACTTACCTTACTCGCACCCTAATGTCCGTCACCACCGCATACTTACACAGCCTTTTTCCAAGTCAGTATCCTCGGCGTCGGTGTTTTGATCCGTAGCGTCGGTCTTCTGGATTGTCGATCTTCTGGCGCTCGCAAATTCGTTGTCGGTGAAATCAGCTGTCGGCTATCTCAGGTAGAACCACATATATATATATATATATATATATATATATATATATATATATATATATATATATATATATATATATATACATACTCCCAAGAGATATGGAGAAACAGTTTATTGAAATTATTTTTTAGTTGTTCTGGGGATCCTGACTAAACCCAGTCAAAATGGGAGTCTTGTATATAGAAAAAGATAAAGGGGGCTTAGGATTGTTGATCCTGATAGTGTATGAAGCATCTTTAAATTTATACAAGGTTTTGAGATGGATAAGTGGAGAAGAGAATATGTTGGCAATAATTATATTTAAAGAAAAAGTATAAAAAGGAATGGAATGGAATGGAATTAAAATGAATAAAAGAGAAGGAATAGAAAAATGAAGATGTATCAAAAATAAAACTGTGGAAACTAAGAATAGAAAAAAGTTGATGAAAATTGGTATAAGGATATTATGAGACAAAATTATTTGTGTGGATCCTTGGGAATATTTAACAGAAGAGAAAGTTAAAGCTATAAAGCAAATAAATAAATTGTGTATGAAATATATGATATATCATAACCTGTTAAAGGAAACAGGCCTTCTACAAAGGGAGAAATAACAGAAAACAAAATTGTTAAAGAATTTCAAGATTACAAACAAATAAATATGGACATGGCTGCGTATGTTTTTATGGACAGCATAACAAAGACTATGTTAATAATGTCGCTAAAAATATTTGGTATAATTTGGACAATTTGGAATGAAAGGTTAAATGAAATTATATTTAATCGTAAATGGATTTTACCAAATATTATAAAGAAATCAATTGGTGGTTATGGAGAAAAGAGTGGGGGTCTGCATGAGTGTAATTCCTTTAGTAATTAGTGGAGGGTTAAATTATGAAATGTTGGTTCTTTTCTGTAAATATGTAAATAAGGAAATTGTAAATAAGTTGTAAATAATAATCCTCTACTCTTTTCAATAAGTGCCTAGGGATCTTTTACATCTACCTGAACTACCACCCACTCATGCAGATGAGGCCTCAGTATAATGTCTCATCTGAGTGATGACACACTCAGGAGTGCGACACTCTCATTATGCTGCACTGCAGTATTAGTACTGGAAAAGTAATCCAGCTACCTTGTGTGGGAACAGCCCACAGCTTTCTGATCTTCAAGCACCAAAGGTGAGTCTGACATCTAATGAGACTGCTAATAAATAAATAAAATAATACAGACACAAATGTGACAACTAAAAACATATCCTCACAAAAAGCAAAGAAAAAAAGACAAACATAAAAAAGGGCTTCTGGACATCCAATCTTCCTGTGAATCTAAGGCACCTCCAAAATCAGGAACAAAGCCCAGGGCACACCACCAAAACATCTCCTCCTTCTCCTCCTCCCAATCCAACCAGAACTCTGTTGAACCTAAACTTCAACCTACTGATACCATGAAATGTCATCCAAATTAACTACTTACAACATTAACACTAAAAATAAAAATAAAAACGACACTCACAAACTAATGGAACCCTCTCTAATGGTGGACATGACTCTATACCTCTTGAAGAGACTAAAGACAAATCCTTGATCACTAAAAATAAGAAGCCAAAAAATCTAAGAACCTAATATCTCACTCATAAAAATATGACTTCTGCACTAGTTGATTTCCCTACACACACACACACACACACACACACACACACACACACACACACACACACACACACACATACAAACAAACACTGTACCACAGACAATTACATCGATGGGAACCAGTACAGTGTACAAAGAAGTTACACAGAAAAAAAATGAATATATGGTATAAAAAGTTTAATAAATTGTATATCTTGTATTCTGAGATATGAAAACTCATTCCAAAATCAATTATACAAGATATTTACATTATTATACCACAAACAATCATACATTCTATACTTGTCCTAACACTGATCTCTTTAATGATGGAGTAATTAAAAGGCATAACTAGTACGAAGTTTAAATATTAAAAAAATGCATTTATTTATTGCATTTGTTTACAAGGATTAGTCCAACTGGTCATGCAAAAGTGCTCCTTTTCAGTAGCGGCCCATGGAGAAAAGCTTCAGTACATAACAGATGACAGAAATATGTTCAACAGTTATACATAGTGTCAAATCAGAACAATAAACACATCAATTAAAACATAAATAGTATACATGGTTAGGAGAACATAGTAAAAGTGAAGCTCTGCATACATTTTTACATGGTAGGGAGTTTGATAAAAGTGAAGGAGCATCAACATTTTTTGTCTTTGGTGTAAGAACAAAGTCAACAGGTAGAGCAAACAGGAGTACTACCTTAGTCAACAGGAAGAAAAGTACAATTAATGGCAGGTAGAGATATAACAGAAAATTAAGCAGCAGGAGGAGGAGTGTGAAGTCTGGTATGGAGGGAGATGTGATGTATACGTAGATGGGAGAAAAAGAGGGGACAGAGGAAACTGGAGCCAGTAGACTGGAACTTATAGAAGTGGAGATTGGAAAACTTAAGGTTGTACAATATGAGTGTGATTTAGAAGGTAAGAGCCTGAGGCCCCCAAGCCTTTCTGTGTTGGAAGGAAGCCTGCTAGCTTATCAATGGGAGTGGTAAGCACTAGGTAACCTATCGATCACATAAGTAGTGTTTTCTGGCCCAGAAATTGTAGTTATTGGCTGTTTGGGCAATTTTTCCATCTCTCTCAACTTTCTGATTTAAAAGCCCGCATTTGCACTTGTTTGTTTCCTGTAACTAGTCTAGTTCAGATACGGAGTCATAGTTTTAGCACTTGAATTTGCTTATTCGTGCTCTGCACTTGTTCAGAACTTGTTATAAGCACTAAATAAGCTACAAATTACTACACCACTCAACCTTCCTCATTACCTAGAGGAAAACAGTTTTTGTACTTACTTTCCTCACTTGCTTAGAGAAAAACAGCTCTCATACTCCCTTCCTCACTTGTCTAGAGGAAAATAGTTTTTTATTCAGGCATGTCAAATCAGACAATGTGACCAAGACAAACTAGAATCATGTTACAATAAAATAGCCAAGTTTGCTACTAACTCAACCTATAGAACCCATCCCTGTGCTGCACTGAAAGAACTAAAATGGCTTGAGCTACCACAGCTACTTAACTATCACCAGCTGGGCACAACCTACAATATTCTCAAATATACTGAAAAAAACCCATCATTATCCAACCTACTTACTATCTATACTGCAAACCGGTACCTAAGATCCAGCGAAAAATCTCTCATCTCCATCACCAAGGCTAACAATAATGCAGGGAAAGCACTCTACTCCCACACCGTTGCCAGAAATTGGAACTCTCTTCCCGTATCCGTGTCCACTGCCCCCTCCACATCCATATTCAAAAACTCCTTCAAATCGCACCTTGTTAGTACCTG
The DNA here is from genome assembly GCF_019279795.1 of Protopterus annectens. Classification (NCBI taxonomy): domain Eukaryota; kingdom Metazoa; phylum Chordata; order Ceratodontiformes; family Protopteridae; genus Protopterus; species Protopterus annectens. The sequence continues at coordinate 115,217,840 of NC_056728.1, read as the reverse complement.
GTTATGCCTGTGTATCACATAACCCTATCCATACTACTATTAACTCCCCAAATTAATCTCTGATCAAATGCTGGAGCTCTGATCCCTGTAGGCTTGGTCATCTGAAAGGGTACTTTTAACTGTAGAATCTTACTTGATATATTTTCTTTTCTTACCACTGTATAACTGACATTGTCTTTTTGCCCATGTTCTACGTCTTCTTTTACCTGGAGTGTTTTTATTAATTTCTTGTTATATTACTATGCTCAGCATACATGATGTAACCTGTTTTGTGTATTATGCTGGATGTATTGTATTTGCATAACTTGATGTTGGAGCTTTTCTCCCCGGGCCTCCACTGAAAATGGACCTGGTCTAGTCGGAATTTCCTGGTTAACAAATGTAAAATAAAATAAATAATAAAATAAATGTCCAAGGGTCAGCTCCCAGTGCTCTCTCCTGTCTATCTGATGAATCTGGGCATCTTGGGGCAGTGTAGCAATTGCCTCATGTACACAGACAACCCTCTCTTCCTACCACCCAACACTACAACCTGTGAGAGATGCACTTATCTAGCCAAACTAGAGATAAAGCTCTCTCCAACCAAGACTGAACTTGACAGTCAAGAGGAGAAGGTAAACACTTGCACCACACCACACTCATTACATAGCCCCACTAAACCTAGACTACCAAAATCCACACATAGAAACACAAAAATATCAACAGAGACTCTCAATAATAATCTGCTCAAGCAACAGAGACCTCCAAAGCAGAAACGCAAGCAACCTCCACCCTCCAACACAACCCAAATGACCCATAGCCCACAGACTCAATGTGCCACTCAGCCACAGCCCATAAGGCAAAACAACATACCCAACACACTAGTCATAGGTGACTCTATAGTCAGACACACTGATGTCCCACTCACCAGGCTAAACAAGGAAAAGGTTACTGTCAGCTGCCTGTCGGGTGCCAGGATCCGCCACATAACCCACACACTCAGGTCACTCCACAAGTACAAATATGACTCTGTCATTGTCCATGTTGGTGTGAATGACCTGGGATGCACCTCCCTGGACTACATGAAAAGAGACATGGAAGAGCTCTCCGATCTTATAGCCCAGGCAGGTATGACCCTAGTCCTGAGTAGAATCCTGCCATTGCCCAGAATGATACCGCAGTACAAGGACAAAATTATTGACTTCAACAATTTGCTAAGCTTCTGGTGTCATTCTAAGGGAATCTAGTATCTGTCTGTCTGGGATGACATGGTTGGCAGACCACGATGCTTTGCCAGAGATGGCCTGCACCTGTCACCCCTGGGATTTCGGATACTGGCTAAGGCTCTTGCCACCCCTATAGTGCCTTTTTTAGGCAAGGTTCAAATGACAAATTCACCACCATAACAGGAACAGCCAAGCAAAAACTGAGGGTAATGCTACTCAATGCTAGAAGTCTAAATCTCAAAATGCACTCCCTTGAGGCACTCTTTAAAATGGAGAACATCGATATCTGTGCAGTGACTGAGACCTGGTTCAAGGCTCCAGAGAGCCCACCTGCATTACCAGGCTATAACACATACCACACTTTTCGGCCATCTAACCTGGGCCAGAACACCAAAGTTGGAGGTGTGTCTATATTCATATGTATACCCACACCTCCAGCTAGTTGCTCAGCATAATGCATCCAAGGTTATCCAAGTGCAACTAACTCTGGGCAAAACTGCAATCCAAATTGTAGCTTGCTAGAGATTCCCCCACCATGCCTCAGGATTCCCACTCCTCTTTTCTTGATATACTGGAAAATATTAGGTTTCAACCAAACACCCTAATAATGGGCGATTTCAACTACCCCACCACTAACTGGGAAAACTACTCATGTACCAACTCCTTCACTCAACACTTTCTGGAATTCATAAATTCCAATGCCCTGGATCAACTTATCCACACCCCCACAAGGGGCAACAATGTCCTAGACCTAGTCATTACCAACACGAGTGATCGGTGTTACACACCTGAAGTCAACTCCTTGTTGGTCAGATCCAACCATAAGCTAATCATCCTAGACATCCACATCCTGCCCCCACCCCCATTAAGGAAACCACGGTAAAAACATTCTCCAAAACCAACTTCATGCTTCTTAAGACAGAAGTGGTGTACTTCATGACACCCATGCAGATGGACAATACAGTTATGACTGCTGAATCCTACACAAATGCACTCTGTAAGCACTTACACGAGAGCATGAATTGTGCTATCCCAAACAGAACCAAGACACTACCCTCCAAAAAAGGGAAACCAATCTGGTGGTCCCCTGCCATAAACAAACTCTACAACAGAAGGAAGAAACTGTTGCAAAAGAGAGTAAAATCCCATGAGTGGAGAAGCTCCCTGGTCAGCCTCAGTAAGAAGCTGAGATCCCTTATAAGATCCTCCAACGCTAGCTCTGAAAACAAAATCACCACTGATTCTAGGGACAACCAGAAATCATTCTATAGCTATGTCAAGAATCTCAATGGCAACAACCAGATCTGCTCTGAGTTACAGCACAACGGCACAAAAATTACAGAACCAACTGATATTGCTAACATCCTGGTAGATAGGTTCAGTGCTAACGTTACCCCCTCTCACCCCCTAAAGGGCCCATATATATATATATATATATATATATATATATATATATATATATATATATATATATATACAGGAAGAATGCAGAGTCCCTGTAATCACAACTACGCAGGTAAAAGCTGCACTCTCTAAAGCCAAAAACACAGCATCCATGGGACCAGACAACATCCCAGGCTGCATTTTACATGAACTTCAGAACAAACTGACTCCCCACCTAAGAACCATGTTCAATAATAGCCTCACATCAGGCTTTGTGCCCACTGAATGGCACACAGCAATAGTTATCCCACTCCACATAGGGAGAGCCACCACTGATCCCAGGAACTATTGCCCTATTAGCCTGATGAGCTTGGTCTGTAAGGCCATGGAACGTATCATCATGGAACCCATAAACAAAGACATTGGTAACCTCCAAACTCTGGACCCCACCCAGTTCAGGTTTGTGAAAGGCAGATCATGCCTCCTGAACCTGATCAACTTCTTTGAGGCGGCCACCAAAGCTGTAGACGAGGGTAAGGTGGTTCACACAGCCTATCTTGACCTTGCCAAGGCTTTCGACACCATCCCCATTCTAGAATTATAGCTAAACTCTAAACAAGATGGGTTGCCAACTGGCTCACTGACAGAACCCACACTGTAAAAGTTGCAGACTCAATATATGACTAGAAACCAGTGACAAGTGGAGTACCACAGGGTTCAGTCCTCGGACCTCTCCTGTTTAGTATCTATTTCTCTGAAGTACAGGCTAACACAGAAGGCCTTTGGCTAACAAAGTTCACAGATGACAGCAAACTAGGAGCCATAGTTGAGTCCCCAAATGATGTGGACATCCTACAGAAGGGCCTCACTGAGACAGATGCCTGGTGTAAGAACCATGGCCTCAAACTCAATGCCAAAAAGTGCATTGTCATCCTCTTTGGTAAAAACTCTGTACCCATGAACTACCACATAGGTGGCAGTCTACTTAATGCCAAATGTGTGATAAGAGACCTTGGGACCCAGGTGGACAGTAGTCTCTCCTTTGATAATCACATTGCCACAGTAGTCAGTAAATCCTTCTATGTGGCACACCTCCTCACAAAAGGGTTCTCATCCAGGAAAAAAGAGGTCATTGTTCCCCTCTATTCAACACTCATTAGACCCATTATAGAGTACAACGCCCCTTTTGGAATGTACCTCACAAGACATCTGCAGCAGCTGGAAAGGCCACAGAAGTACCTCACAAAGAGGATTACTGGCCTCATACAGATGCCCTACACTGACTATCTCAAAAAACTCCACCTTTACTCCATAGCATATCATCTACTCCGAGGTGACCTCTGCCTAACATATAAAGTTATGTCAAACCCAGAGCTGTTGGACATGCTACACCTAAAGAAATCCTAATCCCTCTGAGCTACATGCTTTAGGGACCTAAACCTTGTCACCACAATAAACAGGACATGCTGGAGGGATAGATTCCTGTCCCAGAGACTTCTCATACTCTGGAACAAGCTACCCATCTATGTCAAGCAAAGTTCCTCATTAGCACTCTTCAAGAAAAATCTTGATGAGTGGATTGAAAATAGGAAATACACCCTGGGAATCACTTCTGTGGCTCTGCTCAACACGAGCACAGGAAAATAACTTTATTGGGTGGCGTAAGCCAAGGAACCTTGTTGGCTAGGCTTACTTAGGCCCTTGGGCCGATAGCCTAGTACCTACCTATGAACCTATGAACCATGGTAATATGGCAGGCCTCATGATGACCATTTTGTGGAAAAACATCTTAAATTAAAAAAGAAGCACTTAGAGTGATTTTGATTCAATAAAAACTCAGAAAACAGATATGATGAAGAACAGATTTTTTGAGCTCTAAGGTAGCATATTCATTTAAGTTACTTGGACCCTACCCCCAATTCCCATCCACCTCAATATCCAAAGTTATAGCCATCTAACTCGACATTCACCTCCACCAACTAATACAAATGCTTGCAAACCTATCTCAGCCCTGCCCCATTCAGAGGCAATAATCTATACACAGCCTACACAACAGTGAGTATCCTCCCCTTTCTCCTCCCATATAATCTGACTCCAACTTCAATTTCATCTTCCCCACTTTAATTTTTCACTTCTAACTCTAAGCTTTTCTCTGTGGGCTTCATCTGGAAAGGGGCAAATTATGCTGGGATGGACAATCCTGGTAAACAAATGCTAACAAATAAATAATTAAACATTCACAGACTCTTTTCCATTCTTCACTTCCTTTTTTCAGTACTATAACTCTGCATCAGTCATTAGCGTCTGTTCCTACACTACTTTCCTTGCTCACCAGAAGAAATCTACTTCTATCTGTACTCACCAGAATAACCCTCTAAATTCACTGTTTACCAGAATTAATCTAAGTACCTATATGCCCAACACATCTTCAAAGACCTGCAATGCTTTATCACACACTTCCTATAGTTCCACTCATACTTCTGGCCTAACACCTTACCACCAGTTCTATATACCATCTCTTCACTCATATTTCTGGCCTAACACCTTACCAACACCTCTGCACACATCATCTCTCCTCCTCTATCTCCCTTAACATATTCATAAATTCAACCCATAATCATGTTATCATAGCCTCAGGCTTGTGTTTATTTTTAAATAGATGGATGTAAGAAAGAGAGAACAACTGACAAAACCCTAAAACTTAAACTCGAAATAAAGTAAAAACATCAAAATTAAGTGGCTCTTTTCCCACCACAATCACACTCTAAACTTAAAATTATATGGAGATATCTACCTTCCCCAGGTCCAACAAACCTCTCTCAGACTTCTCACATTACTCCCCAAATACTGCTGATTTTTTTACAGGTCCTTTTTCAGCAGGGGTCCGGGGAGAAAAGCTCCCCAATTACCATCTAACATTATATAATATACAATACAATATAGCCAAATCTCAATTACAGGACGCTAAACAATACAACTACAGTTACAATATATGTTTATATGTTCTTACGAGACAGACAAATTACTATACAGGTATACATCATGTATGGTACATGCATTTATAGTTCAGCTGATGAGTACTATATATATTTAATGAAGAGTGTAAGACATGGGTAGGAATAGTAAGATAGGAAAAGTGGGGAGAGTGGTATGAGATTTATAGAGAAGGAAAAGGGGATAGAGTTGAGGTAGGGTTAAGCCCAGAGTGTGAGGAATGGAGAGAGTAGAATCAGTAAATCAGTAAATGGTTTACATACTAAACCTTATATAAAAGGATGTAAGAAGAATTCTTATTAACATTGTACCTGTATGTATCCAAGTTATGCTTTTAAAAATGTGGTTAAAGGACAATTGATGAGGGCAGCTAGACTGATCACTAACTATGGTGATTTTAAGGAGGTATTGAATGAGTTTTGTCCTGATTTTGTAGCTAAATCTTATAAAGATAAACTGATGTGTGCAAAGGATGAAGTGTTAACTTACAGTTCAGATAAAGACAAACTATATTTTAATCCTACTTCCACTAAAAGAGAGAAAGAAAAATGTAAAAATGTTTTATATTTTCCAATATCATAAACAAGAGTTACAGGCTTTGTTTGTGAGAACATTAGAAAAAAAAAATGGAGCATTTTGATGACTTATGCAAAACGTAAAAAAAGTGGGTGAAATGCCAAAATGTACTTTCATTAATAGTAAGAATTTTAAAAAAGAAATTATGCAATAAAAGACCGAATGATGTATCACTGATTATGAAGAGAGGCACTCACTGTTGTAGTGACTGAAGTGAAAATTTGTGAATAAGACTGACCCCCGGATTTACTTTTCCTCTGTGCAGGACTAGCATAGTCCTGCATGAAGGAAGCCATTTAGGAGCAGGATGGCAGCACTCCATGCATAGTAATGAGGCGTACTGCCTGAGCTTCTAGTCTTACATGGAGCGTGTAAGAGTGCAGGGGGTGTGTCTGAGACCAGAGCTCTCAGAATATACACACCCCCACAATGAAGAACAGCAGAAAGGGGTCAGAAATGAGCGAGACCGCTCATAGGTGTCCGCATATCCCCACCAACAGTCTCCCTTGTGTACAACAGCAACAGTATGCATAAATTAAATGAACAAACCCTTTTTTTTATATAAAAATCCGATTAAAGCTAACTGTAGGTGCACTGGTGTGCCCATCACTTAACTGTGGTTAACGCAGCTTAAATGGCTGACGAGGATAACAAGGAAGATATATGCAAATGAAACAGCATAGCAATAGTGTAGTGGGCAGAGCATTCGCCTTGCGAGCAGGCATTCCCGGTTCGAGTCACACTGTAGCACTTTCCATGGCAAAGCACGTTATGATTAATATTTATGTTGCAAAAACCCACTAAATAATATATTTTTATGAACTGGAGTACTGCAGTAAATGCACATGTGAGGTGTCAGTGTCATAATGAATAAAGCACTAGTAAGCAAGTTTAAGCACCAATAAGCAGTAGTAAGCATCTTTAAGCAGTAGTAAGCATGTTTAACCCCATTTGTGTGGTGGTAAGCAATGCCTACACTTGTTAAGCAATTCTGAAGCTAACTCTCTGTAAGCAGATGTGACGGCAGGTTAGCAGTGCTTACCATCATGCAAACACGCTTATAAATGCTCAAAAGTGCCTTAATCACTCTGTATCCAATGGCCTTTATTCTGCCCATCAACAAAAGAAACAGCCATGCAAGTCTTGAACCCAGGACCCAATACACCATAGTCACAGTAGTTAATCACCAAGCCATCACAGAAATACAGAAGAAGGAGGTATCAGCAAACAAGTCTTCACCACAGTAAAACCAAACTGAACCTGTGAAAGGAATCAGTATACAGACATATGTGCCTTAATCCACTGCATAACATAAATATGTGAACTGGAGTACAGCAGTAAGGCCAGAAGTCAGGTGTAATTGTAATAGGGTGTTGAAGTCCCCAATAAAACACAAGCACCTCATACAGTGTACGTACATATGAATCATGGATACCAGGCATACATATAAGGTGTAATGAATAATAACTCAATGTGAAAAAGGAATTATAATGCAAAGTCTAATGTAAGCAATGCTAAGTACTGCACAGGACAGCTTAGATGGTGTATAAAATGTGTAGGCCAGCTAACTCAATGTGCCCAGTGTTATTTCCCTTTAAATAATGCCAGTCCTAGGTAAGCAGGTTTGCACATAGCTTAGCCTTTTCAAAACCGGCCAGTCACGGAAAAGTGCAGGAAATCAGCCCTACTTAAACCCAAGAGGCAGGAATACATCTCATAACTGGTTGTAGCTTCCCCTTGCAGGCATAATGGCAGAAAGGGGAGAAGGTGTGCACTTCCAGGTGAGCGCTGGTGCATCCAGGAGTCCAAGGTCATGGCAGGACTCCTTCTCAAAGACCATGGTCAGATACTGCTGCAGGGCCAGTACCAGGGCTCCCAATATAAGGCAGAGGTCTGAGACCATTTTGCCCGTGACCTCACCAGTGCCACTGGCATACCCCGAACTGGTGAGCAGGTCAGGCATCACTATGCTGACCTGAAGTGGCACAAGGGGGACCTCTTGGAGGAGTGGCTCCAAGAGGCTAGAGTGGCAGGGGATGTTCCAGTCATGGGTAAGTATCACCCCACGGTGTGTAATAATTGCCAGCTCAGGTATATCATGGATAGGTATGGCTAAATATTCCTCTTATGTCCCCCACAGCTGCAATAGAGTGGGCCACGAACCAGGAGGCCCACATCAGTCGTCTGGTGAGGTTGCGATGCAAGGCAGGTCAGTAATACTCATGCAAATACTGTCATAGGAAATAAAACTAAAAGTAGTAGTAAATGAATTGCCTGTATAAAACCTGTACAGTTCAAGGCAAGTACTGCATACACTAGGGATTATGGCAGGAAGAGTCTCATGTCATTTGTATGTCAATAAAAATGTAATAGCTTGACAATAAAGGTCTAACTGCTGGACTGAATGTGTATACTCTGGTATCATATGGTAATGTAGATTATCAATCATGTAATAGTACTGTAGTATTCAGCACTGTTACGCACACTGTGCACCATAAATTGAATTTGCAGGAATGCCTGTATATGACAGGTGTAATCCCCAGAGGCCATTTAGTACAACTGAGAGACACATAGACAGAAACAGGGAAAATACAGACAACAAAACCCAAATAGCACATACAACTGAGATGTGAACTGTTGTTTTTTTAGCACACACAGCCATGGTTCGAATCCTGCCAGTGGTAGCACTCTGCATACAGAATCATACCCTACAAGTGTACAGAAATGTCCAAAATGTCCAGTAAAGTGGCCCATATCTGTTGCCTATCAACCTGTCCCCTGGGAAATCAGTGGGATGATCCCAGACGTATAGGCAGCAAACAGGAAATACAACTGATTGACACACATCTATGAGAACAAAGCTGGCACAATAGCAACTCCACAATACCTTATGAGTCTAAGAAGCCACGTATGTCCCATTTATACCTCAACTTGTCAAGCTGTGGTCAGAGTGTGTACAGTAACAGAGTGAGATGTATGTGCATAATAGTAATTTGTAATCTGGTACTGTGTGTGGGAACATTCAGGTAGTGCTAATAAACATTTCTCCCACAGGTCTGTCATATACCAACACTGTGCCCAGAAATACAAGAATGATACCCAGTGCTGGTACTGTTTACATTGGTATCGTATGGCAGTGCGACTGATGTAGTTGCTCTGAATAATGAGGTATTACACATTACTGTCACCCACACTGTCCTACAACATATAACTGTCTAGGAAATCTGTATAAAAGTGTTGTAATACAAGGTCAGAATGCAATAGCACAGGGGATTAATAAGACAGAAAGCAGATAGGAGATATACATCAATATCTGTATAGCAGACACATCTGTGATGGACAGTGTTTAAGTTATAGCAGACACAGACATGGTCTGAATCCTGGGAGTGGATGTAGACTGCATACAGAATCATACCCCACAACTGTACAGATGAGGCCAGAATGTCCAGTATATGGGCCCATATATGCTGCGTGTCCCCCTGGTAAGTCTGTGGGATGATCCCAGATGTTTAGCCAGCAAACAGGGAATACAAGTGATTGTCAAACACCTATGAGAACAAACCTGTCACTGTAGCAACCCCAAAACTGTTAGGAGAGTAATATTTCAAGTATGTCCTATCTATACTCCCATGTTGTCAAGCTGTAACCAGAGTATGTACAGTAACAGAGTGAGATGTATGTGCATAATACTAATGTGTAATCTGGAAGTTTCTGTGGCAACAGTCAGGTAGTGCTAACAAACATTGCTCTCACAGGTATGTCAGATACGAACACTGTGCTGAGAAATACAGACCATTATAACCTGTACTGGTACTGTTCACTCTGGTATTGTAGGGAATTGTGAGTGTTGCAGTTTCTCAGAATAATAAAATATCACTGATCACTGTCACCCACACTGTGCTACAGAATATAACTGTGTAGGAAAGCATGTATATGTGTGTGTTAGGTCACTAAAGGTGGAAGAGGGCAATATTCTAGATATATCCCGGTACACCAACATGTGGTCAACACATGGCCAGAGTCTGTGCAGAAAGAATTGGATAGCTATATGCACAACATCAACTCGGAATCTGGGAGTATGTGTAGAAACAGTTAGTTTTAACAAACATTCTCTCCACAGGTATACCAAATAAGAGGTGTATACTGCAGGTAAAACCAGATCATGTGTAATGATGATGACAGCCATATCACTGTCCAAACTAAGGCTATAGGGTAGTGTAGTAAGACTTGTAAGGTACAGATAACAGCACTGACTAGGAAAGTAATGTGGACTGCAGGAATATACTAGTTGTTAATTGACATCTTTCTTCCCCCCCACCATATCTCCAACAATAATCAACATGCCCACCCCAACTGGTATGTAATGTCACCTATGTTCTGATACTGTCCAATTGTTTGATAAATATATTAGTGGTTCCCATGCATGTGCTATATTGAATTATTCCAACATTGGTGGCATGGTGCCATCAATGTACCTGCATGCTGTTCTTATTACCACTGTGGTCCCGTATATGCATGTGTTCTGTCTGCTATGCAACTGTTCCGTATCTGGTGTCTGGGTTAATGAGAATATCTATGCATGCTGTTATACCTAACCCTGGAATGTGTTGACTATTACTAACCCACATATGATGATAAAATCTAAACACTATAGCATGCTTGGGAAGGCTGGTCCCAGTTGACCCACCTGTCCCACCTCAGTTGGCTGTGGCACTGGGCACCAGCATGTCTGGGGGCCCAACCCAGGACCTCCTTGACCGTTGGTCCTGCGTCACCTTTGGGTGGAACCTCCTCAGGGGATGAGGCTCTACCCCTGGGAGTGGGCGCGGACAGGCACCTGTCACCTGTCACCAGATCGGGGTCGTGGTGCATAGAGAGATCAACCAGCAGTTTGGTAATCTTCTACTCCAGCTCAAGGGCCGTGTGTCATGATTAGAGAGTCAGTCTGGCTCTGCGACTCAGCCCCCAGCACAGCCGCCTTCGGGGCTTTGAAGGTCCAGTGGTGACTGCCCATGGGTGGGGACCTCAGTCCCACTGTATCCACTAGGGGGCTGATGGGCTTCCGATTTCCCAACACCCCTCCCCATCAAGGTGTTTACCCCACACATGTGTCATATACCACTCCTGTATGCGTCCTGTTTGTCTTGTCTGTTAACCTACCCAACCTACCTCCCCAAATATACCTACTACCCTCCGCAACATCCCACTCTCATCTGAAAAAAAAAAAAGGGAAATCTGTTCCCACAAAAAAATCTCGTCCCATACATAGCTGTCCATTTTCCATGTGTCCACTGGACCAGGGGTTTGAGTGTCCAAATCTACCTCCAAATTCAGTGTATATGCACAGCTGTTGCTGTAGAAGAAATGGGCAGCTATGGACCTTCCCTACACCCTTCCTGCACATCCATGGCTTTTTTCCCTACTGTCTTTCCCTCTTTGTGCCCCTTTTTCACCACTTTCCTATCAACCCCTTTTTTATTTTCTTTTAAAGAAACCCATGATGACACTCTGTCACATCCACCATCACACATTGGCCGCAACTGTGATACAACCCATAGTATACCCCAACAGTGGTACTACAGGGATATGCATCTCATACACATGCCACACACATAGTAGGGTGTTGCATTGTCATGCCTCACCTATGGGCAGCAACAACACTATCTGTACTACTGTGTGGCAATGGGTATTGTAATAGGAGTATGTGGTCTTGGAATGCTGTCCCCTACAGATATATGGACATGCACACCTACACACACATGCCAGAACACAATGGGTATTCCATGCCTATCACCCCTTTTGTAAACACTGTTGTGCTGGCACTGCAAGGCTCATGTAACCGGTATGGGGGGGAGCTTAACAGGGTACATGTAATGTCCCATACAGCAGCAGCCACAACTGACTATGGCAATGGGTGCTGCATTGGTTGTGAAGGCCCTCATGGAATTCCCAAGTACAGGTGCGCTAACACACAAACACTGCTATACTTAGTCATGCACATGTACACATGTGTCAGTACAGGGGTGCATCCCTGCAGGTGGTCATAGCTGTGTACCTAGCTATTGTCCACGGGGAGATGGGTTGTGTAGGGGTTCTGTGTACAGTGTTATCCTGCCACCAGGTGGCAGCAGGCATCTATCAAAAGAAACTACTGTCATGACCCTCCGGGTGTGAATGACATGCATCAGCCAATCCTCCAGGTGCCTCCTGCACATGGCCAGTGAGCTGATCAAGTTGACATGTATGCAACATGGATTACAACACATGGTTATTATCTGTGATGGTGACCTGTACCCAAGCATGTTCAGTTGACTGTGGTAGTGTACTGGAGGTACCTGTGGCATGTGGTGCATACAGGGTGACATCTCCTATATGTGCCACTTCTTACACAGCTGGGCAGACATGTCAGTGTCAATCAAGCTTAGGTTGCCTGTACATATCCCAACTGGATACCTGCCATCTGCACATCTGTACATGGACTGACAGTCATCAGCTTGGCAAGTAGCTATGCAGTATCATGAGTGTGTTGACAGACATCTGACAACAATATGTATGCTATAACTACATGTCAGATGCCCTCAGTAACATGTGCTGTACAGACAGTAGTCTACAGTTACATTCCACATGACGGACCATTACCCAGTAAGGGATATATACTGTGACACAGCTCACACACCTGGGATACAACAGGGAGGCCTCAGAGTCCAGCTATGCCTGCAGGTGTGCCTGTTGTCAGTTCTACATTTAGCACTCTGCTCTTGCTTGGGTAAGCAAAGTCAACAGTAGTACTGCCATGATACACTACATGCAAGTGTGACAGCATGTACCCTGGGCTACTACCCCTGTATATAACACATTCTCATGGATAACAGTGCTGTACAGGCCTCATTTACATCTGTGTGCCACACATGACACTCACACTCCTTGCTATTGTAATGACAGCACAAAGGCGCATGTATTGTACATGGCATTACATACACTTATTACAGATATTATTGCCCTGTTATGTTATCAGACTGGGTGGTGTGACCTGCTTACCAGGGCTAAGCCATACTTAGCAAGTCTCAACATTGGTGCAATATAACAGCTAAGCTGATTTGCGCACTGGTAAGCGAAGCCTACACTGTGTAAGCGCCCGTACATTTACCCATAGCTTAGCACTGCTTAGCTTCATACAAACCCACTTAAAGCTGCTCAAAACTGCCTTAACCACTCTGTATCTGACAGCCCTTGTTCTGCCCAGCAACAAAATGAGCAGCCCTTGCAGGTCTTGAATGCAGGACCCTGTACACTACAGTCACAACACTTCCCACTCCGCCGTGACCACTGTGAAGACAGCTGTTGTTTTACCAATGTAGCCATCAATACACATATTGAGTAGTATTGAACAATTGCCTTTACTTCCTAAATTGTGTAGTCATTGTTATTAATATGGCTGTTGCATCACATATGTTGTTTTATCATAATGTACACAAAGCAGATACATATGGTGAGATACATCAAGGAGGGTATACACAATTGTGAGGTTTACACATGACAGGAATATGGTTATATACATATAATAGGTCTATATATATCTACATGTAGATATACATGTATACTCATACATATGTCTGTATACACATCTTTATAGTGTCACTTATATATGGCCATGTGTACATCCCTTTGCATGTATATATATATATATATATATATATACATATATATATATATATATATATATATATATAATATATATATATATATATATATATATATATATATATATATATATATATATAAATATATATATGTGTGTATATATATATATATATATATATATATATATATATATATATACATATATCTATATATAGATATATGTATATATAGCTATATATGTATGCAAATCCTATGTGTACAGTTATGCCTAGTTATGTTGGTATATATATATATATATATATGTAGATATGTACAACTATATGTGCATACATATCTATTCTGAGGGTCTACTTTATTCTTTCAAAAGCTTAAAAGGGCAAATACAAATAGCACAATATGTAAAGAGCAAACCGCGAATACATCAAACGTACTAAACCTCAAAATTTAAAACCTCGAACCGTTATAGTCGGCCAACCCACCGCCCGCAACACACTACATACCCAAACACAATAAAAAAACCCATACATACACTAACCAAACCCTACTTCTAACCCTAAATTAAAGCACCAAAACCCTACTGCTAACCCTACACTAAACCCCACATACACAACTATCTATGCACTATTCTTAACCCCTCCCTAACCCCAAGGTCCATAACTACCGCACCTTTCCCCTACGGAGCTATACCCAAACAAATAAATATTCCACACACATACACTTAACAAAACCCTACACTAAACCTTGCATACATTACCTACCTATTCACTTACCTTAACCCGCATCCTAACCCTAAGGTCCGTAACTATCGCACACTTACCTTATGGAGCTATACTGCAGACGGGCTAACTATGACGATTTAATACTTCCCTTTTCATGGTTTCATTCATTCGATGTATTCACTGTTCACTCTTTACATGTCACGCTATTTGTATTCACCCTTTTCAGCTTTTGAGAGAATAAAGTAGACCCCTATTCTGATATACCTACTGTTGTCACTGTTGTCACTGTTGTCAATATATATGTAGATATCCATACATATATGGGCATATGTACCTCTATCTGTATATGTGTAGACATAAATTGCTCTGTATATGTATATATCTGAGTGTTTATATGTATATATATATCTATATATATATATATATATATATATATATATATATATATATATATGTACATATACATATCCATCTATGTATGCCGATATGTGTATGTGTATATATCTATATAGCTATATGGATAATTATTTATTAAAATTCAGCTTCTCTCTTTTTAATAGTATATTTTATATTTTATATATATATTTTATATATTTTATATATTTTAACTATAAAATTTACATATGTGTAATTTTTATATATAGAAGTGATTTCGTTTTTTTAAATTTATGTTTTTTCAAATTAGATAGTTATGAAATTCTGTTATAGTTACAGGAACATTGAATGAATGAGTTATGAGCACTTGTCACTTTAATTGAATTAATGGAGTACTACATTGGCACCAAAAAAGTTTTAAATATTAATTGATTTAGTGCATTCCGTGTTCTGATGAAGTCCACTGTTTAGTGGATGAAAGCACTAAACATATTGTTAATGTATTATTGAATAAACGTTTTTTTCACTCGTCCGAGCATTGGCTATACTTGAATAGTACTGTTGCCATTACGGATCAGTTCCAGCTGATTTTTGAGTGTTTTACGTTGTCGCTTCTGGTACTCTTGATAATTATATATATGTTCACCATATATCCTGAACATGGAGTGGAGTCCTACTTCATCCCCAATAGTCTCAACTTTGTTGTGCAAGTTATGTCAGGTATGTATTCCAGGTATATTTATAGACTGTTGCTACTGTAATAGGGATTGTCTTCACAGACATGGTGTGTGTGGGAGGTCACATCTGCTTTTAACATGTGCACCATTGGTACTGACAGACATCCTAAGGACATCATAGTACAATACCACTGCTAGCACAGTAATGCTCCTCTGTACTACAGCAGAGATATGGCTAATATATGTGGACAGTCTGACATACTCTGGACAGTCCAGAGGTATACACAGAACCCCTTAGTGCAAGACATGTGGACCAAGCCTGACAATATGGATGCTAACAGCCATGTAGATGGGTATAACATGTAACTACTGGTATACATATGCCCCCATAGGTTATAAATTCACACACCCATGTCTGTCCTGACACATAATAACTGCTGGCACAGAGGTGCCATGGCCACATACTACTCACTAGTTATTGACATACATCTGTACAGCATCCCACTGCTTTGTCTGACATACATGACTGTTATGGTGGCCCGGCAGCAGTACATCTGGCAAGTATATGGACATGACATCTCACTGGGTAAGTACACTAAGCTGCTAGGCATGTAACAAAGCACTGTGCAGGCTACAGGCAGACTGGCTCAACACTGGCCTATATTTCCTATGACAGAATACACATGTACCTGCATATATAGCAGGCTCTACAGGCATGTCACAGCACAGAGTAATGGACACATGTGTGAATGTGCATAACCACAGCCACAGCCACATATGGTACGCTAGTGCACTATTACAGTATACGGACTATCTGTTCAACACCATCCTCTTTTGTGCCACTCACACACTAACCCTACATATACTGGGCCACTACACAGTGTGGTCCTATGCCTGTCTGTGGTATGGGACATGTGTGTGTTTGGCCCTACAAACATGTAGGCTGATAGGGTAACATACAGTGGAGTAGCATGTAACATCAGATAGAACAGGACCAAGAACAATGACATCTACCACAGTCTGTACACAGGCCAAGGTACATATTAACAATACACACACTGTTGACAATCACCATAAGTGCACAGACCTCAGTACTGTACACACAACCACAGAATGTACAGGTTATGTCATCAATTATAACCCCTACTATACATAACATGTGTAGCAGTCTGATATCTCACTGGCTTGTTATCAGATATGATGTCAATAAATATGGTGTACAGCACATGTGCACCTCTTACTGCATGACATATGTACAAAGGTTGGCAGAGTTGTGGCTGGAGGCACAGACACAGGGCCATTATTGACATGTTGCTGTGATAACCTCATACATTTACTGATGTAACAGGGTTTGTTGCAACATATGTCCTATGAGTGAAATGAAGTCAGTAACTCTCATGGCTGTCACCATCAATAGACTGCAATCCTCTCACTACCTTCTGCAGTTCACAGATAGGTACTCTGTGAGTAACACAAGAAACAAAAGGCACCACACACTGCCCAGTCTGCAGATGACCCTACTGATGGGGGTTCCTCATAACCATAGCACTGACATGACAAGTATTAAAACATGTAGGATAGCCATATCCACACACACCCTGTTAAACCAACATTACTCCAATTGCAGTATAGCAGCACTTACAGTCTGTAGTCAAGTTGGGCACACCCCCCTCATGTGTGTTGGCCTGTTTCCACAGTGTATGTTGTTAGAGGTAAATCCCCAATCCATCTGTTATGCTGTTTGCTAAACAGCAGATCTAGTTCCTGCACACAGTGAATGAAAAGGCCCAACACCAACATGATGTTCCTAGAAATTGGAGTGTGTTTCCATGCAATTGGCTTTAAGAATGTTATCACAGCTGTTCCACATGCAATCAGCTAGAGGAGGGCTGCAATTCATGCAGAGGCCATCAGCTGATCATAAGCATCACTTACAATACACATGCTGCAGCCTCAGCAAAGCAGGTGTAGGTCTCCACATCCACCAGAGAGAGAGTGAGAGAGGCAGACAGAGGCAAAGTAAAGTCAGGGAGGGGTGGGAGAGTAAAACATAAACATGTTTGTGTCACACATCTACAGGCACAGGGTATCAAACCCCTGATGACTATGTAGTGCTACCACATTTCCATGCAGTTATTAGATGTGCCACATGGGCTACATACTGAGGAGCCTTCAAAACATATATGTGATGGTTAGTGGCATCTGCAACAGGGATATTGTAGCTATACAGTAGGTGTAGTACATGTGCCTGTCCGCATGAACAGGTGCCAGTATCAACACAGCCACACTGTCACAGGGACACACACACATTGACACACATGGCAGGGCCAGGAATACAACTCATCACTAGTGAGATTGCCACAACACATTACTGTGCATGTATCACATGCACAACAGGGGTCATACAGAGGTTATATGGGCAAAGGGTATGTGGAGGTGTCTGGCATTGGACAGCATGCTTCAGTATGCCAATGGGGGTTGTAGTGAGTGTGAATGTGATCATACACATCATACAACACACACACACACACACACACACACACACACACACACACACACACACACACACACACACACACACACGTCCACCTGCGCCCACAGTAAGGATGAGAGCTGTAGAGTAGGGCAGGTGGGAGAACTATGGGTATGCAATTATGGGGCTAGGCGTGCAGGTGTTGGCTGGCAGACACGTATTAGGACCACCCCGTGGGTGTAAGTAATATTCCAATGTGGGTATAGCAGATGCCCATACCTCCCAAACATTAAGAGTACATCTACTGGACAGTCCGTAAACCATTGGGGGAACACATAGGGACCATATCATTGAACTGTCCCCAATTACCAGGGACTTCCGTGATTACGAATCAGAATCTAACACAGTCCCAACTAAACCCTCCTAGAACTAGTGATATTAGGAGGAAAGGTGGCAGAATACACATAATGAATAATGACAACATGTAAGAGTCATAAACAGCATGTACCTCAGACAATGTGTATGAATACATATGTGCTCTGTGTCCATCAGTGTGTCAGGTTAATAGAACCAACTTTCTAAATGTGTCCCTGAGGTCATTATGCAGTGTCCCTTATTCAGTGTTCATTCTTCCCCATTCGTATGAGAGGTCTGATAGTGAGAGAAAGCGCATGTTCTGCTGACTACCTTAGAAAGTTGATAGAATAATAGGTTTGGGGTTACCACCTGTCCACCTTTGCGAGGGACACTCCCCATTGGGCAGTTGTGTCCTGCATAATAACTGTAATTAAAGTAAATGTCCTGTGATTTAGGGAAAAGATTACCTATATTGTCTGTAGTTGTAGCATAAAACAATCATGTTCCTCTGAAACACCTAAATGTTATAGGTAACAGTATAAGCAACTATAATGCTATAAGAGTAACCTTTTGTTTAGGCAAAACAGTGAAGTACTCCCCTTTCTACTGGCTGTGGGTGTGTTGCCCTGCAAAGTCTGACATCTCTACATACAGGTCCTATAGGGTTGCCACCTTTCCAAATAGCCAGAGTGGGACATGTTCTGTAAAAATGTCAGACATTCCAAGACTAAACATACCTACAGCTGTGCATAGTACAGGATTACACTTATTTGCACAAATAAAAGCTTAATCTAGTTGCATTTGAATTGCTTATGCTACTTCACACAACATATAGAAGTGTCATATATAAAATAACTGTTGCATGCAATTATTAATGAAACGTAGAATATAATAATGTCCTGTAATCTGGACATGTGCTATGTCTTGATTATTTTCGCAGTGTCCCTCGCAAAGTGGGACAGGTGGTAACCCTAAAGTCCTACCTTGGCCAATTGAGAAGGTAACAAACCTATAATATGTATGCGGTAGCATGACCCACCAGACGGATGTGGCTACCATAACCCAACTATTTGTTTGCAATGCAGGGTCTCTGCTCCCATTTATCAGCCAGATGGGAACACACAAATATGATTAATTCACTGGACAGGCCGCTGATTCTGTATAGTCGAACGCCATGCCGTCGCCTAATGGGCAGCCATTCCCGATACTGTAGTCATGTAGTCCAATGTGATAGGCATTACAAGGTGGGAACAGATTGTAAGAGGAACACACAAATATGAATGATTCACCGGACAGGCCACTGATTCCGTACAGTTGAATGCCATGCCATCACCTAATGGGCAGCCATTCCTGATAATGTAGTCAGGAGTGGCCTTAGGTCAACTGGTGCCCTAGGCAGAGGGCACAATGGCTCCCCTCACCACACCACCCAGTGCCCCCATCCTGGTCTACCTACACCAAATAAATACTGGTAAAGTGCCCCCACTAAAGCGGTGCCCTAGGCGGCCGCTTAGTTGGTCTATGCCTAAGGCCGGCTATGACTGCAGTCATGTAGTCCGATGTGATAGGCATCACAAGGAGGGAGCAGATTGTCAGAGGAACACACAAACATGAATGATTCACTGGACATGTCACTGATTCCGTACAGTCGAACGCCATGCCGTTGCCTAATAGGCAGCCATTCCCGATACTGTATTCATGTATTCTGATGTAATAGGCATCACAAGGTGGGAGCACATTGTATGAGGTACACACAAATATGATTGTATCACTGGATAGGCCACTGATTCCGAACAGTCGAAGGAGATGCCATCATCTAATGGCCGGCTAATCCCGATACTTTAGTCATGTAGTTCGATGTAATAGGTATCACAAGGTAATATTGTGGTCCTCGCTCACACCCAGTGGTGTGAGTGACAGATGCAAGCACCAATGCCGGTGCATTAGCAAGTGCAGGATCGAGCGGGTGTAAGCGTGTTTGGCTACCAGTATGCGAGTATTGCATTGCTTAAGCAATGTAGAGGCTAATCGAGCGTAAGAGGCTGTAACCAGAGGATACCATACAGCGCAGTCATTCAACAGTTTAGGAATGTATCCCATCATGTAGATGTACATGTGAGTGTTTATGTCCAGCATATAGGTACATGCATATATAGAGATGTATCAGGGACATACCATGTGGCAACAAAGCATTACAAAGGAATGAAATGGGAAACACCAGCAATGCCTGTATTATGTAGTGGTGTTACTCTATGTGATCACAAGAGTCCCTCAGACAGACATGTGTCAGTCATACATGCAAATAGTTGTACATTGGCCGTATACATCACTCTGTGCATGTAATGTACATTAACGCAACAGTACCTGTCCAGTCATTATGTGTGAACAGTACTCCTGCAATGTGCTGTGTGCAACATCATCATCATGATAAAGGAAAATGGGGTAACCATAGAGGGATCGGTAGTATTTTGTGTACAATGGGGTCATCCTCCTCGCATGTATCTGGACCATGTAGGAGTGATGTGCATACCAGGATCATGCGCCTGAGGGACAGTGGTGAGGATAACAGTAGTATGTTATGATGCATATTACAAGGGTTTCATGTGTCCAGTGGGCACGTGTGTGTAATGGACAGCTATGTATAGGGAAGATGGTGTCCTAGGAGCTGAATGGCCTTATGTCTCTGTAGGTGAGAGTCAGATGTTGGGGAAGGAGTGTAGGTATGGCCGTGGAGGATAAGTAGGAGCACAGAAATGACAGCATACAGGGTTGGTATATGACACATGTGGGGGGATACACCCTGGATGGGGATGGGTCTTCAGCATTCATAAGCCCATGGGAACAGTGGGACAAAGGTCCCCAGCCATGGGCAACTGCCACTGCACCTACACAGCTGCAAAGGAGGCAGTGCTGGGGGCTGTCCAGGAGGGGCAGCATCACCCTGTAAATGTGACACTCTGCCCTTGAACTGGCGTATCTGGATTCGTAACCCCTTAGGGAGCCACCAAAGCAACATGTCTGGGACCGCACAAAAGCAGATATGTACCTGTCTGGTCCCACTCCCAAGGGGGATATGCTCCATCCTCAGTGGTGGTACCACCAGAAGGTGGTGCAGAGCCAACAGAGGTTGATGTTAATGGCTGGACCCCAGATGTGCTAGTGCCCAGTGACATGGTCAGCTGAAGTGGGACAGGAGGATCTCCCATGACCTACCAACCCATTCAGCCTATGGTGTTGTATTTTAAACTCATATATGGCTTAGTGATAGACTACAGCATACAGGATTACCTACGACAGTATGCATAGATATCACAAGCAACCCAACACAACAGATGGTATACATTTGCAGAGGGAGCAGAACACATGCATATATACCGCATGCCAACTGTACAATGTGTAGTAGACGTGTGACAGCAGCTATGAACAGTTGCCCATCATTGGCTTGACACTGGGAATACCATACAGTGCCAGTCATATCACTGTCTCATGTGACACATGTCCAGTCAGGGATGCGATGGCAGTAACACATCCCTATCATCATGAACTGTCTGCAATCCTCACACCATGCTTCTGCTGTGCACAGAAGTGTGTTCAGTGTGTAACACAGGAAACAAATGGTTGCACACACTGACCAATTCACAGATGGCCCTACAGATGGGGTTCCCT